>NC_061835.1:1313532-1316032 GCF_019202785.1 Penaeus chinensis
GACCGATCTCTTGTACATCTTCGATTCATGGATTATCATAGTGAAAGTGGATTATAATAATGATGGTGATGACATTTAAGTGAAGATGATAATGATAGTGATGATATGATAATGCTAATGATAATTTTGATGGTAATGATGATGATAAAGTACTGATTGATGATCATGATAATTGTTAATGATAATGATGGTCACACACACACACACACACACACTCACACACACTGGTTTAGATATCTTTGTTTGTGTCTCTATATCTGTTTGTCTTTCTCTCTCACTCTATACATACATATATATATATGTGTGTATATATGTGTATATATGTGTATATATATACATATATATACAT
This sequence comes from Penaeus chinensis, assembly GCF_019202785.1. NCBI lineage: Eukaryota > Metazoa > Arthropoda > Malacostraca > Decapoda > Penaeidae > Penaeus > Penaeus chinensis. Next base: position 1,313,882 of record NC_061835.1, read on the forward strand.
ATACATATACATATATATACATATACATATAATACACACAAACACACACATATAAATATATATATACATATAAATATATATATATATATATATATACATATATATATATATGTGTGAGTGTGAGTGTGTGTGTGTGTGTGTGTGTGTGTGTGTGTGTGTGTGTGTGTGTGTGTGTGTGTGTGTGTGTGTGTGTGTGTGTGTGTGTGTCTGCGTGCGTATGTAGGCCTACCTGCAATAATTTGATTCATTTCACTTCAAGAAAATAACAAATGTGAACAAGATGAAGAAAATCAATAACTGAAAAATTAAGTACTTGATTACGAATGAATGTGGTTCTTTGATGAATTTTTACCTAATGAAGATCCTTGATGAAATTCTGAATGAGATTTTTTATTTAAACACAGAGAGAAAAAAATCGTTTTCGTCAATTATTTAATATCATTAAGACAAAGGTTTCTAACTATTTCTGGAGTAAATATAGCGTAGTTGGGCAATGGGTGATACACTGAAAAAATAAATAATATCAAAGTTTTATCACAGCATAAGAATAGAGGGATATACGAGCTACACACAAGTACTTCTTTACGGATATACACACACTGACCAATATAACTACCGGTATTTCCTTCACAATAGAAAAAAATATATTCTCAACCAATAAACCACTTTTTTCCCAAACTACTTACAATCAAGAAAGAGGAAAGAACATCGCACGAATGTATAAAACTCCAATTTTGCTCTACGATATCCCTTAGACCGATGGAGTTCACTATACGACACCAACGTTACTGCGGCAGGGTCACTACGCCAGGCAGCGAGGTCCGTGAACTCATATTATCGTACGTTTTCTTGTTCTTTTTTTTTTTTTTTCTTGGGTGATTTCGTAATATCGTTCGTAAGTCTGCAAAACCGGAGGACTTATTTCAAGCTGGTTTCTTACATATCAGAAGGAATCGGATATTATTTCTTAGGGAATGAGAGGAAGATCAAACGAGATTTCGCCATCTAAAAATCATTGTCTCAACTGTGCGCGTGTTTTGTGCCGCAATAAATGGTTTTTTTTTTCCAATTTACTAAAGCCGGTTTTCACGGGTTATATACCTTTATATGAAATTTGTCTATTTATTAAAACTGACATAAGTAATCTATTTTAGTTATCCATATTTGTAATAACTAAAATAATTATAATTGACACCGCCATTTGGAACCAAAACTTCGGGGATTTTTCGTACCACAGAAGATGGTGAAAATGGCGATAACGCTAATGATGACGCAATAATACTTATGTAATGATAAGAAGGATATTAAAGATAAACATCTAATTTCTGATAAACCATAACAAGACTTATAATACAGAAAAAAATAGCAAATAAATGGGTGAAAGAAACTCCCAAACAAGAAAAACCATCATTAACAAATCGATCTCCACCAAAGAAAGTAAACGAACCCAAACCAAAGAAAGTAAACGAACCCAAACCAAAGAAACAAATACAAAAAAACAAACAAAAAACTGAATCTACCAAGCCAAACGTTCCTCTCGCCAAGCCAAGCCAAGTCAAGCTAAAACAAAGCCAAACCAAGCCAACTCGCAGGCTCCCAGTGTGGCTGACCGGCGACCACCAGAGCACGTGAGTTCGCGAAGCCTGACGAATACACGATCGATACCCCTCGGAACAGGTGTTACTCCACGTCTCTCACTCGGCCGTCTACCCCTTTCTTGGTGTGTTCTTGATTTGTCAGATACACTGATTCTGGAAGGTGTAGGTGGTGGTTTGTTATGTGTATGTTATTTGTAAAATTCGTTTGCAATCCCACAAAAGAAACACACATATGTACAGATATACGCATACACCTAAACGGACAGACACACACACACACACACACACACACACACACACACACACACACACACACACACACACACACACACTATGTTTCCTGGCTGTGGTATTATGTAAGATCATTCCAGTCCTCCAAAGCCGGATTTGACCAACATGTTTCTCACTCGAACTTACACCATGTCTTAATATAATCGAGTGTGTATATCTATCCATACAATCTCTTTGAACGATCATTATGTAGTTTTTTTTCGAAATTTACATATAATTTCTTTGAACGATCATTATGTAGTTTTTTTCGGAATTTACATCA
>NC_061835.1:1321032-1323532 GCF_019202785.1 Penaeus chinensis
GTATCCGGCTTGATGCAAAGAGCCGTGCGTGCCAGACGTGCGGTTGACAGTCAGCTGTTAGAAGGCGAGAGTGTCGTACGGTGCTCGGAGGTACGTGTTCCCGGCTCCCCTCTAAACCAAGGAAGGGATGAGTCCTAGGCATTCCATGTTCTCAGTGAGTAGCCTCTTCTCCTGTGCCGCTGTGAGTTTCAAAGTGAGTGTCGAGACAGTAGTCGAAAAAAAACGTATTGGGGATGGGAAAGAAACGTTTGTCCAAAGCAGGGGTCTTGCGTAGCCGCCGCATTGGCTCCTCTGCAGATATGCCAGTACGAAAAAAAAAAAAAAAAAATGAAACAGTCGCTAGGCAAGATAAAATTGCTTGTACATTTGGGAAAGAGACATCTGCACTGGTCTTTATAATCCATTCGGAAACTAAAGCTACGGGCGTGCATTGGATCCATAATCTGCCAGTATTTGGGGTTTAACGATTTTCTGTACCAACCTGGAAAGCCGGGTCGGTTGGCAGACGTTCATACCAGTGTTTGGGCCTTTAAGAGAAGAGAGAGAGAGAGAGAGAGAGAGCGAGAGAGGGGACGGGAGATAAATACAGAGAGGGTAGGTATAAAAAACAAGGATTCCTAAGAACAGAAGACAATATCATAATACAAAATAAAAAAACAAAACAAAATAAAATAAAGATAAGAAAACCTACTGTATTAAGAAAACCTACTCTCCTTATACAGTCACCAACCAATTCGCTCCCGAGCAAAGGGATGAGCAGATGACTTACAAACGTTTACCATAGGATTAATGCGGTGATTCATAGAGTAGTGCCGCGTACAGTACGATCAGTGGAGTGGGCGTAAGAGGGGAGAATTGCTGCATAAAGCTCATGGCAGTCGGCCTCCATCAGCCCTCCGGACCAGTAAGTGTGTGGGCTGACGCTGACGCAAAGCTCCTGACAGCTGGCAGAACTGACGTGTATAGGTGATAGTGCTTTCATGGTGAATCCCCCTGTGGAGAGAAAATACATGAAATTCGGGAGGATAATATGAGAGTTGTGCTGATTGATGGTATGTGCTGTTTGGGTCGGGAAATGTTACGCAGACATATGGATGTTCTTTGAATAATTTCTTGGTCGCACTCACTGTCTGTCTGTCTCTCTCTCTCTCTCTCTCTCTCTCTCTCTCTCTCTCTCTCTCTCTCTCTCTCTCTCTCTCTCTCTCTCTCTCTCTCTCTCTCTCTCTCTCTCTCTCTCATTCTCTCTCTCTCTCTCTCTCTCTCTCGCTCGCTTTCTCTCTACGTATGTCTGTTTGCCTGTCTGCATATCTCTCTCTCTCTCTCTCTCTCTCTCTCTCTCTCTCTCTCTCTCTCTCTCTCTCTCTCTCTCTCTCTCTCTCTCTCTCTCTCACACACACACACACACACACACACACACACACACACACACACACACACACACACACACACACACACACACACACACACACACACACACAAGAGCACACACACGCGCGCAACAAAACGCCGCATGTGTACTAAATCATGTATTTTATGGTTTGAGTGCGAATCAATAGGAACTATGATAAAAAAACAACACACGGTTACTACTGCAGACACGCAGACAATTTTCTTTTCTCAGAAACTTTTCAAATGCAAAAGCTTTGAAATATTTTTTGGTCACGGAGAGCAATGTAGATAATTTTGTTACGTGTTGATATGATGTAATATATTAAGATTGTTTTGGTAAATTTATTTATTTGTTAATTTTCATCAGTTGGTTATTATTGTTATTATTATCATTATTCATTTTGTTTATTATGATCATTACTGCTATTATTAATGTAATGATTCTCGTTATTACTATTATCATTATTATTATGATATTATCATTATAATTATATCTATTATTATTATTATCATTATTATCATTATTATTATTAATAATATCATCGTTATTATTATATTCATTATTATTATTATCACTATTAGTATCCTCATCCTCATCATTATTGTTATTATTATTATTATTATTATTATTAGTAGTAGTAGTAGTAGTAGTAGTACTATTATTGATATTATTACCATTATTAATTTATTGTTATTATAATAATAATAATAAAAAAAATATTATTATTATTTTATTAATATTAATATTATTTATATTATTACTGTTACTATTGTTATTGCTATTATAATAATAATAATTATTATTAGTATTATTATAATTATTATTTTACTTTATTCATTATTATAATTATGGTTGTTGTAATACTAATAATAATCATTATTATTATTATTATAAATATTATTATTATCATTATTATTATTATTATTATTATTATTATTATTATTATTATTATTATTATTATTATTATCATTATCATTATTATTATTATTATTATTATTATTATTATTATTATTATTATTATCATTATAATTATTATTATTATTATTATTATCATTATCATTGTTATAATTATTGATAATAATAAAAATAATAATAATATTATTATTATTA
>NC_061835.1:1351032-1356032 GCF_019202785.1 Penaeus chinensis
TACCAACTCTGTCACATGACACTAAATTTGATTTGATTCCCTGTGTAGCTATAATCAGTATCAATGCGTATACATCAATCTTTATTTTTCATGATTTGCAGGTACCTAGTGGCATGTCTTTGTGGCTTAGTGAGCAGCATGAGTTATCAGCTAGCTGGCGATCACAAGTGGAATTATGATCATGTCATGAAGGTGAATATAATTAACCCATATATACTATTTACGACTAATGGACAGTCCTTTTTCTTTATATTAAAAATCGGGCACACCATGAATTTTGTTTGAACAGACATATCAATATCCTTCTTTCGAAGACATCTAAAATAAATAAAAATTATAAAAATACATATTCTAATCTTACAGTCACAACAATGAGCTTCATAAGAATAAAGAGAGAGACAATAAAGGAAAATCTAAAATTCCCTCTGGCGTTTTCAGAGCAAGAGCTTTCGAGAGTTCGACTCCCGCTTCACCGCCATGCAGTTCGGGTTCCGTGACGCCGAGGATTATTACAAGACCTCCTCCCTCCACGAGAAGCTCGACGACATCCGGGTTCCTCTCCTCTGCCTGAACGCGGCTGACGATCCTTTCCAGCCTATGGAAGGTGGGTTGTGGGTCGCTCTGAAATATTTTTTAAGGATAATGTTCTTTTTTTTCTTTGTACTGTTTTTTTTTTGGTTAGGGTTGAATGTTTTTTTCTTTGTACTGTTTTTCTTGGTTAGGGTTGGATTTTTTTTTTCTGTCTGGTTTGTTTTGTTGAGCAACCCACGCCGAAATTTCTTTGATAGAGTTTGTTTGGTGACGCTGTCACGAGAGAAGTAGTTATTCATTAAATAACTGGCTGTTCATGTCATTCCTCTGAAGATAAACAAATGAGTATTGATTCCTTTCAGTTAATATGTGCAGCGTTAATATGATGAAGTAAAGTAAATGATGATGAATATGATGAAGTAAAGTAAATGATGATGAATATGGTGAAGTAAAGTATTTAATCTCCCCAGAGATGATTTAAAAACCTTCTATATTAAGTTATCCATACAAGTAATTCATTTTAGCTGGTTATCCCCATGATGTCCGTAGAGTTATCTTTACCCTTCCCTTTCCCGTATTCGTCAAGGTGTCCCAGTGGAAGCAGCGAAGAGGTCGAGTCACGTGGCCCTCGTCGTGACGGCGAGAGGCGGCCATATTGGTTTCATGGAGGGATTCCTACCCACTTGTACCTACTACAGCGACCGCCTTTTCCTCCAAGTGGTGAACGGCATTTTCGCCAATCTGGACAAGATGGCTGCTATTAAGAAGGAAGCTAACGATTTCGCGAGTTGCAAAGCGGTCGAATCGACTTCCAAATCATCTTAGGGGATACGAGCGCTGTGCATTTTTGTTTTTTGTCTCTTTCATATTTTTTCCCCTTCTTATCATGTCTCTCGCTGTCATTTCGCTGGAAGAGATGATCACCCCGATAGCAAGAGAGCTTATTATGGTAGGAAAGATTATACGGGTAGCAAAGGTTTGCGTATTTAGATATTTCATTCCTTTTTTTTTTATATATATAGAGGGTATTCCTGTTCTCTCTGTAGTGTAAGTCATCTTGCGATTTCTTTGTGTTTACGAAGTCATTACAGAAACAACGTAGGTCATTACGAAGATGACCTTAGTGAAGAGAATCCCAATAGTGATATTCAACTCAACAAATGACTGATTTATTTCGAAACTATAAACAAATGTTCAATTGAGCAATAAAGCCTAATCTTGCAATTAAGACGCATGTAGTGAGGGGGAATTTTACAATTTTTGAGTATAATTAAATGTGGACGGAATTATTAATTGATAGCCAAGCATGACTTGCTTTCCCAAAAGAAAAACTGAATGGGTCAAGTAGTCTGGTCGCTTTTAATTACCAATCTTCGGTGTATTTTCGAAGGCTAAGTATACATTTTCATGATGTTATTAGTACAAAATATAGACATACAAACTGCTTACAAGGGATATCTGATCATACGATCATACCGAAAGTATCTCTTACAGATATTTTACAAAAAGACAACAACAAAAAAATCCCCTTGAAGAAAGAAAGAAAAAAAGACAATTATATACATATATATACATATACATATACACACATACATATACATAAATCCGAACCATACATGATTACATCAATCCAGACATGATAAACATCAGTTCATACATGATAATATTTACCATTTATTCTGGTGAACAACGGATTGGGTTACAGCACAAGTTTGCCGTGTTGCATAGCTCATATAGTCGATTTATCAATATTACTTGTAATGTTTATCAGTATCATTGTAGTTAATATTATTATCATTATTATTATTATTATTATTATTATTATTATTATTATTCATTTTTATCTCAATTGCTATCATTATATTACTGTTATTATTCATATCACTTATTATCGTCATTATCATTATCATTACTACTATTATCATCATTAACCGTTAGTAATGCATTACTTTTTTTTTTTTTTTTTTTTTTTTTTTTTTTTTTTTTTTTTTTTTTTTTTTTTTTAGAACATGCGCCAATCACCGACGGCATTTCAACTGCAGCTCCGCATTAACGAATGGATGTTTAGCGTGTTCAAAAGCATGTATTTCTGGCTTTACATGCTGCGAGTGACGAAAGAAGGAATACAAGTATTATGGATACGTAAACACTGAATGAATATCATGTATTTTGAAATAGTATACAGTTTCAGTGAGTGTTAAAACTGAAGATTCATTGTGACAAAAGTAGAAATAAGAGGTATGGAGGAGATTGGATATTAAGAGCAAGAGATTTGACGCGTTCCGATTAGATTTGCGCTGAATTTCCCGATAAAGAATTAATCGAAACGCATCCATTACCTCTCTTGGGTTTTGAAGGTATTCATTCTCATGAATACCTTTTGTATGGTGTATTGAAATAACATCATTATGCGGCATAAAACACAACGTCTCTGCATATAGTTATAAAAGCCAAGTAACCAATACATTCGGATCCAAAGTGTTCGAAACTTTGAAACAGAATCCAAATCTATTCCATTCGTGACCCAGCGTTTGCATGCTAGCGTTTGTGTAGGCGGAAGAGTATCGGTACAACACGAGAATGGATGTATATAAATGTGCATGTAAATATATATCAGCCTGTCTACTGTATTTTGAAGTTTTCTAATCTTAATTGGCGGAATTTATTATCGTATGTTTTGGAATGCAGTTATTATTAATATTTTTTTTTGATAACGCAGTTTCAGGCCGAAAAAAGTATATATATATAAAAAAAAAAAAAAAAATCATCTTCACTTCATTGAGTAGTTCTCGCTTTTTACTTAGTAGTTTCGTAGTTTGTTATTAGATTTTATATCAACGGCTTTTGAAATGAATGACTTTGAGCGACCACGAAAGTTGGAATGATAAAGAGGGAGAGAGAGAGAGAGAGAATAAAAAGACAACAAAGTCCTCACTGCCCAAACTAAGGTAATTTTTCCTCATTCTCGTTCTCATTCGGTAAATCTTTTTTTTTTTTTTTTTCGAAATCTCTAGGTTAGGAAAAACGAAAACACGAATGGCGAAAAAAAATATATACAGTATATATAAATCACCTGCATGACTTTTGGCAAAAAACTGAAACAAAGATAATTAAAGATTTTGATGCTTAGTAAATCTTTTACGTACACTTTTTTCTGCCTTACTTTGAGCACATACCATTAAAAAAAAAGACATTTCTTTATCTTTTAGCGACGAGGTTAGGGTTCTATTCCCTCGATAAAGAGGATTTCTCTTGTATAACAGACAATAGCAATGAGCTCCTCACAAACAAAGAGGAAATTCCATCCATTAACCGAGGCGTTTTCAAACAGTGAATGAAAATGAAAACAATTGCCTGTGGAGTTCAAAACGTTTCCCGCCAAAATATGTCTCGTTTGAAATTTCGAGCTATCGGGCGGGAAGCGAAAATTTGCTCAATCGTGCATCTCCGAGCAAACTCTTTATTGTTATTCGGGCATTTCTGAAAACACATGAAATACACAAGGATGAATACATTGTCCACATTGTATACATATGTACAGACGTTAGTGTTGGTCTTCAAAACATACCTGCCACGAGTCGGGAAGAAGACTTTTCAAGTGCCTGGTAATGGAGGTGTTTCTTGGGCACCTGTTGGCACATTAGCGTTGTTATTTCCAGACTGTTATCACTAGCTTCCAGCTGCTGAACACATGTCAAGTTTCGTAGATAAAAGAAAATATAAAAATTGAAAACATTATAATGAGATGTGTGTTATTTATGCCTTCCTTTCTGTGTGCCACATACAGTGCTACAGATTATTTTCCCCTTCCGAAAGGAGAGAGCGAACGAGACTGAGTGATATATATATATATATATATATATATATATATATATACATATATATATGTATAGAGAGAGAGAGAGAGAGAGATGGTGAAGAATAGAGAGAGAGAGAGGGAAGAATATATATATATATATATATATATATATATATATATATAGAGAGAGAGAGAGAGAGAGAGATAGAGACACTCGTCTCGTGTGTTACTATCACTTGTTGTACTCTTCAGAAATAAAGACCGCTGTCTACCCCTGCATAACCAATGTTTAAGGCGTCATCATATAAGCTTTTACAGAGAGAGAGAAAGGAAAGAATAGAGAGAGAGAAAGAGATAGATAGATAGATAGAGAGAGAGAGTGAAAGGGGGAAAGAGAATATATAGAGAGACAGAACGTGAGGGAAAGTGAAAGTTAGAGAGAGAGAGACAGAGACACAGAGAGAGAGAGAGAAATATTATGTATATATCTATCTATCTATCTATCTATATATATATATATAGAGAGAGAGAGAGAGAGAGAGAGAGACCGCACATACACACACACACACACACACACACACACATATACACACACATATATATATTAGTGATGGGTGATCCTTTTTGAATCGATTACATTCAGTTAGTAATCGATCACTTTCATCTGGAA
>NC_061835.1:1366032-1368532 GCF_019202785.1 Penaeus chinensis
TCTCTCTCTCTCTCTCTCTCTCTCTCTCTCTCTCCCCCCCTAACATTTTTATCTCTCCCTCTCTTCGTCCGCTTCCCTTGCTCTCTTACCTGCCTGAGCCGGTCTGAAAATAACTTCGTGTTTACTCTATGTTAAAACGGATGTTAGTGTTAAAATATTTTAGTTTTTGAAACATTTTTTTGACATTGGTATTCGAACGACATTTTGAAGTTTGAGAATATATATTAGATTTAAAAAAGAAATTATCTTTATTTGTTGATCAGTTTCTAAATATATCCGTACCCTATTTTTTTCTCTCTCCCAGGTAACGTATTATTGCTATTTATAGAACCCTGAAGCTATTTATAGAAACAATGGTAACCACGCGTATGACACACAAGAAAAAAAGAAAATACTGCTATTGTTCTTTCCATGAAGGTACATCTCTGATAAAAAACTCATCCACTTTTTTTTTTTTATTATTTACAGGAAGGGTATCGGCAGGTGGAAGAAACGGCAGCCATTGGTCAATTTCGAGGGAGCTTGGCATCATCGGCGACATGGACTGGCAGAGCATTTTCACCGAGAGCCCGAGGATGGCGCTGGGGCTGTCCATCGGAGCGGGTCTCCTCATCTACTATTTGGTAGAGGCAGTGAAGGTGAGTCACGAAGTGGATTTTGAGGGATCGTTTTGATAAAATGAGGGAGGGTTGAGTTTTAAACAAAATAAAAAATCTTTTTATTTGTTCTCTATAACTAATGGGAGCGATTAAATCAGATGGTTATTTGTCCTTTTTCTCAGGTATTTTCACAGGAAGGGGGCATGGGCTTAAAATCTACATTTCGCGGGCTTTTCCTCGCAATTTATATTCTTTTCCCTCTTTTCTTAGGTATACCTCGTTTGGTCTCTGTTTCAGGCGTTCACCATGATGTGTGAAACTTCATTTCCGCGAGATATTTCATTAGTCATGATGATAAACAAGTATTCGTCAGCTTAACACTCGCGCAGGAAGTAGCGATATCTGGCATCTATCATGAAAGCGAACTCAAGTAAACGTTTTTTTATTTTTTTTATCCGGGTAAATGATAACTTTGTGAACGCTGGGAAAAGCTTCTGCGTTTTGATAACTTTGAACAGCGGGTGATACGATTGTCCTTAGTATTTTGGAGTAATTAATTCCGTTGTATAGATTCGTGTAAATTTCAATACCCGACAACTCGAGCTTCGCGCATCCCGGCATTACGTAACACTCATATACACACCCACTCTTCTCAGATAATTAGTACAATCACACACTACTCTAAATCCACCCAGGAATTAACCCCCCCCCCAAAAAAAAAAAGGAAAAAAAAAGAAATTCTAACGGTAAGGATTAATGTCGAAAGCATGCATCAATGACGTAACATTAAAAGAGTGACGTCATGGTCCGGGCACATGTATCCCTCGTGGTCTCAAGGGCTGGGCACACCGAAGGGCAGGGATGGGCACGCGGGGAGTGGATGACGGTATCCAAATGAAATTCCTAAAGGTTAAACACATCCGATTTCTGCATTGGGATGTGGGTGGATTGGATTTATACCGTTTAGAAATGATTATTTATGTATTTAACCATCTTATTTCATATAGAGATAGGAGGAGGAGACTACATTGTTTATATTTGCTTTAAGCGATAGGGGTCTGGTATCCGATTTCTGTTATCACGTCTCGTTTTCTATCAACAGACCAGTTAACGTATATAAATGGCCGCGAGAAACACGGCTAGTCTACACAAGACTCCTTTGTTCTCATTTTGTTCTGAAAAGTCGATATCACGTAAAAGCAGTTGGGCTGATTACAAACCTGTTCATTCAGGGAAGGATTATAAATATCTGAAAATCTGGAGCGCGACCTGTGACCTTTTTTCCCGTTTTCTCTTTCGCAATTGCAGTATTTCAGGTTGTTGAACTCGCATGACCTTATAATACACCGACACTCGATTCCAGGTCACACCAACGTCAACTTGCAAGGGCAGACGGGAGCCACAACTTTCACTCTCTCTCTTTCTTCTTCCCTTTTATCATCAACTTTCCACTCTCTCCCTTTCTTCTTCCCTCTTATCACCAACTTTCCACTATCTACCTGTCTTCTTCCCTTTTGTCATCCGAATTTGCATATATAACACAATATCCACGTCTGCCCCCCATCCGCTTGGCATCTCGTGGGATCGTCGACGCTGCCAACACGCGAAAAGGACGGAAATAAATTCATAAATCAGTGGGATATGGTCTCCACACGCTTCGCCTCCTCCCCCGTACTGTCACTCTACCCACCGCATCGCCACAAGCTGCTTACAGGCGTAATAAGCTTGTTACGAGTATTTATATCGGATTCCTGTACTATTTACTACTTCAATTATTCTACGAGCATATCACATTCCTTCACTACATTCTAGTGATGTATGATAAACCGATAGTCATCAATTTTTTACCCATAATCAATTAAATGATCTTAACCGACTTCCTGCATACCACACTGAACATC
>NC_061835.1:1381032-1383532 GCF_019202785.1 Penaeus chinensis
GTTTTGATGATGGTGCTGTAGTGTTAATATATATCACAGTGAATTGCCATGTACTTCTGTCAGATTTAGTTCCATGAGAATGAGTTTTATTTATCAAAAATATAGAAAAAAATACAGATATATTAGAATAAGATATTTTTTTTATAATTCAGCCCAGCAATTTCTAACTATAAATGGTATATTCAGAGGAAAATTGTTAATTTTGTTTTGTACATCCCTAATTTAGTTTTAGTTTGATACTCATTGAAACTACATGACTTAAAAACGTATCAATTTTCAGAGCAAGACCATCAGGGAATTTGATTCGAGATTCACTGCTGTACAATTCGGATTCCGTGATGTTGAAGAATATTATAGGACTGCCTGCCTCCATGATAAGCTTGATAATATTAAGGTGCCTTTGTTGTGCCTCTCTGCCGCAGATGACCCTTTCCAACCTATGGAAGGTATGGTTAACCTTCATGTCTCAGGAAAACATGTAGCATATCTTGAATTATATGAATTTTGCATAAGGATGGAGAGAGAAGTGCAATTCAGCAATTATAAATGAACTTGGAATCATATGTGATGATAATGTACAAATTTCTTTTCTGAAATGTCAGAAATCAACATGGAAATATTTATTTTTCAGGTATCCCAGTGGAAGCCGCAAATAAGTCGAGTCACGTGGCTATTGTGGTGACTGCTCGAGGTGGACATATTGGCTTCATGGAGGGAATGTTTCCAACAAACACCTATTACAGTGATCGCCTCTACGGACAGCTGGTCAAGGGAATATTCTCCAATTTGGAAGCCATGAAGAAACTCAAGAAGGAAGCCGATGACTATGCCAGAAATTGCAGCAGTGAAGCTATAGGTTCAGAATCATAGATTTCTCTGTTTTAGAATTTATTTTGGTAATTATTAATTATGAACAAAAACTTTACATTTGAGAGATTCTCTTTATTGTGTATATTTCTGTTTGGTTGTATACTCTGTAGTCTTAATTTTTTTTATATATTTAGGTGGAATTTTTAGTCTTTCTGGTTATCTTGGCTGTAGTATTTATTTGAGAGCATAATTGTTAACTTTTGAGTACAGTTTATTGTCCTTTAAGATTTTTGTTGATATGTGAAGGGTTTAAATTTTATTACTGGTGTAATTCAGTTTACTGATGTTCATAGGCAGTTAACATCACATTGCAAACTACTTTTATGCTGAATAAAAAAGTGAAACTACTTACCAATATGATATGGTTTTATTTGTACAAAATGTAAATATTGAACTGCAAGAATATTGTGAAAATAGGAATTGATTGCTGGGTTTCATACTGATAATGAAGTTGTTAGTGTAAATTCAGAGAAGTTAAGAAAAGACAATTGTAATAATTTAATTGCTGTGGCAGAAGGTGAAGTTAAGAAAAGACAATTGTAATAATTTAATTGCTGTAGCAGAAGGTGAAGTTAAGAAAACACAATTGTAATAATTTAATTGCTGCAGCAGAAGGTGATATGTGATTTGATGGGAAGAAGTGCAGTAGTAGTTTACAAAGGACGTATAGTCTTAGGGATGACGTAGAATTATAATCCCTGAAAGCACGTCTCATATTGAAAAGTATATACTCTGAGGTGACGATTTGATGCCATTGGTATTTTTTTTATAGTTTATGAGTCTATTTATTTTCCAAAGAGATGTAATAGATTTTGGTGTTCCATGAATAGTTACCTTTGAATTTTGATTGATTTCCATATTTTTGAAAATGCATATGAAAGCTAGTTAGATTGCTTCAAATATTTTACTCTGCATTATGATTAATTGCAGTTTCTTTTATTTGATATGGTCTTTTTATCTAATAGTGTTGATAGGTGTAACTCTATATTGTGTAAGAATCAGTTATCATAAATTGTGAATACCAATTTTTTTTATCTTTACGTATTTTTTTCTTATGATCCTTTGCAGCTCATCATATTATAATTTATTTTACACATTTTTGGTTGTTTTTATTTTTAGTTTTTTTCCAGTTTTGTGTTGTATTCTAATTTTTGTTCATCAGAAGCATTTTTCCCACTTTTAAAAAATTCTGTTTTGTTTTCCTAATTTATCTATTACCCCCTCATTTTCTTTCTCAAATACATTTTACTTTTCACTCTTTTCAATTTTGTTCTTTGCCTTTATTTAAGTTTGTATTTTTTCCCCACTTTTATCCACCTTTTTTATATTACCAGATTTCTCACAATTTTTTTTTCATACTTTTTTTTTCATTGTCCACATTCCTCTATCTGTTATGGCTTTGTTTCCTACAATTCTTTACTTTTCTTTCTTTCCCACTTCCCTCTCTATCTTACTTTCCGCATTCCATTCTATTTTGTGTCCCACTTTCCTTTCAACTAATTTTGCTTCATATTTTTCACTCTCATTTCATTTCTCATTTCATACTTTTCACTCTCTCATTTTATATCTAATATCACACTTTTCTTTCCCACTGCCAATCCCACCACTGCCTTTATAATCATCCGTAAAT
>NC_061835.1:1408532-1411032 GCF_019202785.1 Penaeus chinensis
CTCACACACACTTTCTCTCTCACTCTCTCTCTCTCACACACATACACACTCTCTCTCTTTCTTTCTCTCTTTCTCTCTCTTTTTCTCTTTTTCTCTTTCTTTCTCTCTCTTTCTCACACAAACACACTTTCTCTCTTAATGTCGCAAGTTGGATAAGATTCCTTGTAATTAAGAAAAAAAATATATAATTCTGCACTTGTAATTCAACTGTATCCGCTTTCCAGATACTCCAGTATTATGAAATGGGTATTTGATTCTTGCATGCCTTATACATTTACAAAGAAAAATGAAATTCTTAGAACATATAGAAAGTCAGGATGGTTTACAGTCATGAGCCGTTAGTATAAGGTTATTCAGCCTTTCTTGGTCAGGCATATATATATAAAACAACGAATTATATACATACACACATACACGTATATATATATATATATATATATATATATATATATATATATATATATATATATACACACACACACACACACACACACACACACACACACACACATACACAAACCAAGTGTTGAGAGAATCCCTATATCTATATTCTTCAATGAATTAATTAACCAAACTCTACTGTAATTGACCATCGCACCAATAAAGCGTGAAGTTCTGGAAGTTCTCCGTGCGGATACCAGGCATGTATAAACTTCGAGCGTCGTATGTGCGCCGATACAGGACAGTCCAATGCTTGTTCCAACCACGGATCACTGCAATATATGTGTTTATTTATTTTTCTAATGTATCGTTTCTTAAATCATGGTAAATAATACTTATAATGCCTTTTCCAGTAATTACGTTTTGATAATGAATCTAATGACTCAATTGTATGTGAATAATTAACTTAATATCAAATCTACTAATGATATGAGCAGTAGCATCATATTATGACCGAGACTATACCTGAACAAGAAATCAGGAAACTCATAAGCCAAAGTTTCAATTTCAAAGCACAAAAAAAAAAGAAAAAAAAAAAACTCGTGTCCTAAACTCACAAAACAAAATGAAAAAAACCCAAAAAACTCACGTCCCAAACTTACAGAACGGACTCTTCAAAAAATGACACAGAACTCACAGAACTCACGGTTTGTCCCGTCTCGCCAGTCCGTCTTGTCACAGAGAAGAATTCGAAGATCCTCCGAAGTTGTGGCGGGGAAGATCACGCGACACATTTCATTCCAGGTCCAGGTTATGGAACCAAAGCCTTAAGGGGGAGGGACAAGGGTTGAATTAAGTGTCAAGAGTTGGATTAGCTGGTTAAGGGTTCAGGGATTAGGGACTAAGAGTTAAGGGGTTGGGGGCTAAGAGTTAAGGGGTTGGGGGCTAAGGGTTAAGGGGTTGGGGGCTAAGGGTTAAGGGGTTAGGGGCTAAGAGTTAAGGGGTTAGGGGCTAAGAGTTAAGGGGTTAGGGGCCAAGAGTTAAGGGGTTAGGGGCTAAGAGTTAAGGGGTTAGGGGCTAAGAGTTAAGGGGTTAGGGGCCAAGAGTTAAGGGGTAAGGGGCCAAGAGTTAAGGGGTTAGGGGCTAAGAGTTAAGGGGTTAGGGGCTAAGAGTTAAGGGGTTAGGGGCTAAGAGTTAAGGGGTTAGGGGCTAAGAGTTAAGGGGTTAGGGGCCAAGAGTTAAGGGGTTAGGGGCCAAGAGTTAAGGGGTTAGGGGCCAAGACAAGAGTTAAGGGGTTAGGGGCCAAGAGTTAAGGGGTTAGGGGCTAAGAGTTAAGGGGTTAGGGGCTAAGAGTTAAGGGGTTAGGGGTTAGGGGCGAAGAGTTAAGGGGTTAGGGGCCAAGAGTTAAGGGGTTAGGGGCCAAGAGTTAAGGGGTTAGGGGCTAAGAGTTAAGGGGTTAGGGGCTAAGAGTTAAGGGGGTTAGGGGCCAAGAGTTAAGGGGTTAGGGGCTAAGAGTTAAGGGGTTAGGGGCCAAGAGTTAAGGGGTAAGGGGCCAAGAGTTAAGGGGTTAGGGGCCAAGAGTTAAGGGGTTAGGGGTTAGGGGCGAAGAGTTAAGGGGTTAGGGGCTAAGAGTTAAGGGGTTAGGGGCCAAGAGTTAAGGGGTTAGGGGCTAAGAGTTAAGGGGTTAGGGGCCAAGAGTTAAGGGGTTAGGGGCCAAGAGTTAAGGGGTTAGGGGTTAGGGGCGAAGAGTTAAGGGGTTAGGGGCGAAGAGTTAAGGGGTTAGGGGCCAAGAGTTAAGGGGTTAGGGGCCAAGAGTTAAGGGGTTAGGGGTTAGGGGCGAAGAGTTAAGGGGTTAGGGGCCAAGAGTTAAGGGGTAAGGGGCCAAGAGTTAAGGGGTTAGGGGCCAAGAGTTAAGGGGTTAGGGGCGAAGAGTTAAGGGGTTAGGGGCTAAGAGTTAAGGGGTTAGGGGTTAGGGGCTAAGAGTTAAGGGGTTAGGGGCTAAGAGTTAAGGGGTTAGGGGCCAAGAGTTAAGGGGTTAGGGGCTAAGAGTTAAGGGGTTAGGGGCCAAGAGGTAAGGGGTTAGGGGCCAAGAGTTAAGGGGTTAGGGGCTAAGAGTTAA
>NC_061835.1:1431032-1438532 GCF_019202785.1 Penaeus chinensis
ATGTGATGTAATTTGTCTTTATAGACAAATTACAAACAGAGAAAATTGATAAGCAGATAGATATATAAATAGATAACGAGATAGGCAAAAAGACAATTAAACATGTAGACACATAAACAGAAGGTAAACATAATGAATAAATTCAGCGTAATTGTTTGTATAAAGTCATCAAAGTCATAAAACGATTTTACTGTGTTACAACCAAGTACGAGAAAGACCCACACAGTGTAAGGTAAATGGATAGAAAGGAGGCAGAGATAAAACCTAAATCACAGTTACGATACTGGCAAAAAAAGAGCATTAATGAAAACAATTTCTGACTGCAGTGAACCAACAGTTTAAGCCATGTATGATTAAATCTCCAAGTAAAGAATCGGAATGGAACTATATCTCACAATTAAATCAAACGTGGGGTTTTTGTCCGTAGACTTTTCAGTCGTCGGTCGCCAACTCCATTCACTTTTTTTTCCCACCCTGTCCATTCACATTTTTTTTTTTTTTTTTATTTAAGTGATGTAATTTTATATCCATGTGTCTATTTATCTATCTTAGAATCAACACCCATCTATCTATCTGTTTGTATATACCAACTTATCAAACACTACACAATTTCACAAAATGCTTTTGGTGATTACAGTGCGCGTAGCTGTAATACTGCTGAGGTTAATGGTGACATTATCGTTATTTCTATCAGAATAATATCGTTATTTCTATCAGAATAACTTTAATATTTATGAACATCAATATAATTTTAATTGTTATCAGTACTAAGCCTAGTAATCTTTATTCTTATACTATTAGTAGTATTGCCTTCTTTATTATCAATCATCTTATTATTGCATGCTGTAATCATTGCAATTATCACTGTTATTCTTATTCTTATTTCTACTTTATTTTTATTTCGTTCGCTTTCATTTGTATTGCTATTTTAATTTTAGCATTATCGCTATTATCATCAATACCATCGTTAGTATCAGTGATATCCATGATCATTATCATTACCCTTCCTATTATTATAATTAATTGCACTGTCATCATCATTACCACCATGACCTTGTTAACATTTGAAATCAACATTTTGACATTATTATTGGTAACATCACCAACATTTCCTCATTACCAACATCACCATTAAGTTGCAGTTGTTTTTTTGTAACAACAAAAAAATCTTTAAATTTGATTATCATATGCTAATAAAAAAACATGACTATTTATTTATTTTAACTTGGATCGTGATTTATATTTATTCATCTGTTTCATCTGTATCTTTTCTCAGTTTCATTGTAACACTGCTCCGTTTAATTGTTGTACACATATCTAACTGTTTTAGAGTATTCCAAATTCTTCAGCGGAAATAATCTACATATAAATCCTTTAGTTATTAAATGTAGCATTAAGAATGTATAAGAGACCGCTAACAAAGTTTGTCATATCTTACCCAAAAAATCTTGCTTTTCTACAGGACGTGACTCATCCTTTCTACAGTATGCCAATGTGTACAGAAAAGGGGCTCTGCAAGTCTACCTGTTGTGAGCTCCAAATTACTATATTATTTGTTTTAAAAGATTTACATCCGTACTTTAACTGCGTAGCAATAAGGAAAAGAAACTGATCAGATATTCATAATTTTGGAATACACAACTTCGTAAAGGATTTTAAGAGAATGCAACCCTAAAATACAATACAATGTAATAGTCTTCAAGGACTTTTGCACATCCTATGTAGTATGTGAATGTATTTTAAATTCCATGACCTGAAGCGCGTGAAATCGGCCAGACCTGCTACAACGACCTCATGTGTACCGAGAAGACCAACCACAGCCACTGCACCTCCAACACTACGGAGCGCCTCGGGGTCTGCGAGTGTGACAAGCCCTATTGGGGATACAACGGTTCGCTCTGCGTCCATCCCACCAGTGAGTGGTCCTTGGAACTAATTTGCACTGTGTGTATAGGCGCGTATATGTCTGCTTCGTTAATTGGAATTCAACAAATGATTATTCACGGAAGAGAGTTTTTTCTGTGGCTAATGAAACTGTGTTGCATTCATTTAATTCGTTCAGTTATCTATGTACATAAAGAAAATACCGGATATTTTTCATAACGAAAAACATACGCAATATATATCTTTACTGTAGTGCCTTTAAAACGAACATTGTAAATATTTTGTTGATTGATTACTAGATTTACTGTTGTTGATGTTTAAATCCTTCTTACTAATTCGATTCCTTTTTTTCTACCATTTGATGGCTTAAAAATACAAATAAATAAACTTTCTTTGACAATAATTCTGTAGTACATTCACATCGGTTTTTTTTTAGATTTTGTAACTGTAAACTTTATAACCTGTAAACTAAAAATATCGAATTTAAGGGAAAACAAGAATAGTAAAAGCGGCCAACCTGAAGATTTCTGTTGATTTGGACTCAGAACGCGTTGGGATATATGATTTTCAATGAAATGGCATTCGAAGCAATGCTCGCGCAGTGTCCCTAATGCACTAATAACATTACCCTACATAAAACTTACAGAAGCCCCCCCCCCAAAAAAAAAAAAAAAAAAAAAAAAAATCCAATTTAGTAGTCGGCTTATCTAAAAATTGTCATTTTTGGACATTTATCCTCCTAGCTCTCGGCTCTAGAATTACTTCCATCTCTGCACGTTATTTATACTGTCATCTAAACCAACATAAAACAACGTCTTGGATTGTAACAAGGATATGAACGCTATTTCTTCCCTTCGACAGGTTTTGACTCCATGACATGGACTTGGATTATTAAGAGAATTGTTAACGACATGTGCTACGTCAATTTCACAATGAGAGCCTCTGAAATACTTCGTATTCTTCTGACAAACAGTTTAGACTGGCGCATCGATACTATATATTACAATATATGTAAGTTACTATTGCTATATATAAGTTATTATTACTCTATATGTAAGTCATCTGTGTTAGGTATTGAGATGTTGTCGACAGTATTAAGAGCAACAACAGAACCGTAACAATAAGAGTGGTGCTGTAACACTGTAATAATAATAATAATAATAGTAATAATAATAAAAAAAAAAAAAAATTATAATAATACAAACAAAGGGTGCTACTACTAACGTTTATGAACTGAGAATGATATGATAGTAATAATGATATTTATATTGATAAAGATGATAATGATAATGACACATCAACATTAACTACTACTACTACTAATAATAATAATAATGATAATAGCTATAATGATAATAATAATGAATATTAATGATAAGACTGATAATATTGATAATAGTGATGCTACTAATAACAATGAAAATAATAGTGATAGTGATATTAATATTAATAATGAATGTAATAACGATAATGATAACGGTGATATTGATGACAATGATAATATTAATTGTGGTGATAATGAAATGAACTGCAGCAACAAAGCAACAATGAACGCACCAGTATCATACACACAGACACACACACACACACACACACACACACACACACACACACACATATATATATATATATATACATATATGGAACTAGATAAAAAGAGCAATAGGTAGATATCTGTCTACCTATCTATCTATCTATCTATGGATAGATAGATAGATAGTCAGACAGACAAATATAGATATAGATATATATCTACCTATCTACACACACACACACACACACACACATACAGACATATATATATATATATATATATATATATATATATATATATATTTATGTATATATATACATATACATATATACATATATATATATATATATATATATATATATATATATATATACATATATACATATATATATATATATATATATATATATATATATATATATATATATATATATATGTATACACACACACACACACACACACACACACACACACACACACATATATATATATATATATATATATATTACAATCATTATCAATATTAGTATCACCATAAAGACTCATAAAAGCATATGAAGATTGAATAATATATCAATCATAAATCAGTTATAGGTTGGAGCAACTATTACTCCGGCATAGACAGATACCACACCCGCGTCTATACAAAAGTGACCAACCAAATCCTTACTAGGAACTTTCAGAATATCACACTCTACTGGTGCGATGGCCAAATAAGGTAAGCGAAGAGGCGGGTTTCACGATGCGAGTCTGAATGGGAGAAAGTGATTTTTAAATCCATTGCATAACATGGTTTCCTCAAACTGGATTTTCACTGTCATTTATAGCTTTCGCTTCTTTAGGACTTGTAAAGGTAGCTGGATTCTGTTATGGTTGCTTTTTATTATCAGTGTTCATCCTTTGACTTTGATTCTTGCCGTTAGAATCTTGATATTAAGAATGAATGGGTACGAGATATTTATTAGTGTATAATGAATACTAATCCATCTTTATGTGATAAGACCGTAACACACATACCTTCTTGCTTTTATTCGTCTTTGCCAAACTTTCCCAAATCTAAGTAAAGCAGGGACAATGATCCTTTCCCACAAACAGGGTATCTGCAGCTGGCTGGGGCACCTTCATCACGTACGACGACAGGTATCCTATCCCCGTCCGGTCTATGGCTTTCCATATGCCAAATGCCGATCCGTATTCTCACCTGTTCTTCCCTTACAACCTCGTCGATCCGTATTTCCCGACCAGCCTCGAAACTGGAGGTAGGCTGGGGTCGGATATGAATGGGTTTTGATATGTTTTGATTATTGCTTTGCTTTGTTTTCGTTCTAAAATTGTGGCCCGACTTTGATGATAATACGTATTTCGAAGACGTTATTTATTCGTGTTTTCGAACACATCTGGTTCTCTCTTATTGGTTTTCATTCATGTATTTTTTATCAGGTGTATGGCTTTGTCTCTCTCTCTCCCTTTCGCTATCTCTTTTCTTTCTTTTTCTCCTTCTCCCCCTTCTTCTTCTTCTTCTTCTCTCTTTCTATCTCTCACTCTCTCTCATTCTCTTTCTTACTCCCTCCGTCTATTCTCCCTTCTTCCCTTCTTCTGCCTCACTTATTTCATTTACCTGATTCCCCATCTACCTTTATCTCTTGATTTTGTTTTTTTCTTTGTCTGTGTTTGTTTTTACATTTACCAACCATAAATGACACATCTCAGAAAATAACAGAGCTCACCAAATTGATATTTTCTTTCACCTCCCACTTGCTCTTGCCTCCTCCCACCTCCACTTACTTCTTACCTCCTCACGCCTCCTCTTGCCTCCTCTCACCTCCTCACTCCCTTCCGCCTCCTCCTGCAGCCGTAAGGACCAACGGGCACCATTGGCTGCAGTACAAGATCCTTCCTGACGCAGGACTCGCCACCAACATCAGCTTTGAGTTCGAGTGCATGGCGGAAAGGGACTGCGAACTCCGCTTCGCTTACAGGCTGGACCACAGTCGACAATACAGCATGAGTGAGGGTTGTTGTTCACGCGATCTCAGAAAAAAAGGAAACATTGGCAACTCACCCCGGATTCTAAAGTTCTCCGATTAGTCATGTTTTTCCTTATTATTTCATTTTTTTCTTATTCCATTCTAATTATCTGGTACTTAATACACATGTTTACGTATGTTTTGATTTTTTTTTTGTAACATATTCGATAGTTTTCATTTTTTTAAAGGAAATGTATTGCCTTTAATACCCCTTTACTATTTCCCTTTAAAAAGAAACTCGGCGAATCGGAGTCCTCCAGAGTGCGGGATGAGTTGCCAATTCTTATTTTTCTGACACTGGATAGCGAATAGGTCTGTACTTAGAGATTATGTAGACCTTTGTGTATGGCGTGTGTTCGTACGTGTACGTGTCCGTATTTGACGGATTTGTGTGTGTATGTGCGCGTGCTTAAATGTATGTGTTTATGCAAGTAGGTGTATTTGTGTAAATATATTCGCTTCCTTATGGAGACGATTCTTTCTCGATGTACACATTTCAGAAACACTCCATTTTATTCCCAGCTTTTGGATCACACGGCAACCTCAAGACCAGACTGTACAACGGACGCACGGCTACCTGGGTCGTGATCAAGGACACGCCGGGGATTCTGAGTACCACGGAATTCCGGAGGTTCTGGATCAACATCGAGGGAACTTCTGTTAGGTAAAAAGCGATAGTTTGGCTTGTCTTCATGCTTGTCTGTCTCCTTTTCTTTCTCTTTCTCTGTCTGTCTGTCTGTTGCTCTGCCTGTCTGTCTGTCTGCCTGTCTGTCTGCCTGTCTGTCTTTCTGATAGTCTACCTGACTGTCTGTCGGTCTACCTACCTGTCTGTCGGTCTGGCTTTCTGTCGGTCTGCCTGTCTGTCTGCCTGTATGTCTATCTGCCTGTCAGTCGGTCTGCCTGTCTGTCTGTCGGTCAGCCTGTATGTCGGTCTGCCTATGTGTCTGTCGGTCTGCCTGTCTGTCTGCCTGCCTGTCGGTTTGCCTTTCTGTGTGCCTGTCTGTCGGTCGGTCTGTCTGGCTGTATGTCGGTCTGCCTGTCTGTTTGTCTGTCTTCCTGTCTGTCTCTAACTATCTGGCTCTAACTATATGTCTGTCCATGGTACAGTTTCTTCACTTCTGAGAGTTTCAATGATGGGAAACTAAAATAAGGAAAAAAGATAGAGAGGAAAGAAATCGAGACAGATTGAGTAAAAGCAAAAGGAATAGAGATAAACAGAAAAAAAGAGAAATAGATATAAACAGAAAAAAAACTAAGAAAAATAATGAAAACGAAAAATAGAGATAAAAATATGAAAAAAAACAAGAGAAATGGAGATAAACCTGAATAAATTTCTAAAAAAAATTGCCCTTTTACCCCCACGCACGAAAACCAGCCTCGGCGAAGGCACCGGGAACCAGAGCGACCCCATCATCTCTTACACCGACACCGCCGAGACCACGCGCACCTTCACCCACGTCAGCGTCTTCACCTGCTGCAACGGCTTCGGCTACTGGAAGTTCATCTCGCACCCGGAGTTCCACGAATACCCCAACGGAGCTTATGTGTTGTAGATGGAGGAAAAAGGAGGGAGGGAATCTGCGTGTTATAGGGTTGAGTCTCCATTGATAACTTTGCAATTTTCTTTCAGGTGTTTTAGCACATGCGAGACGTACGCGTTAACACCGGTGGGTTTGTCCCAATGCAGCTTATGTGTTGTAGATGTGAGAGAGAGATGGGGAGATAAAGAACTGATAAAATAGAGGAAAACAAATATCTTAGGAATGTAGTCTTTCATATGATGGTCGATACGAAAAATGAATATTTGGAGTTTGGAGAAAGAGAGAGAGAGAGAGAGAGAGAGAGAGAGAGAGAGAGAGAGAGAGAGAGAGAGAGAGAGAGAGAGAGAGAGAGAGAGAGAGAGAGAGAGAGAGAGAAGAAAAAATAGGCACGTTCTCTCTCATCACGATGACGGCACGAGAAAGAGTTAAAACCTGAAGCAAAAAGTCACTAATCCGGATTTTAGAAAAAAAAGAAAGAAAAAGAAGAGAGAGAGAGAGAGAAAAAAGGTTTGTA
>NC_061835.1:1443532-1448532 GCF_019202785.1 Penaeus chinensis
CGTGAACATATAAGGAAGAGTGGAAGGCGGAAAACAAATATATATTGTATTGTATAGTATATAGGTTTTGAAAATACAAATGATGTAAATATGAATAATAAGTGTCAGGTGATTAAAGTAAAATAGAGTATCGCGGTTAGCTCAGTTGTATTGGTCTCAGGTGCTGTAACTCTACGGGTACATACGCCACGTTTCACATGTCACTTGCCGAGTTCATATTTTCTTTCATTTTGTGGCGGCACTGTGGTCCGGATAGTTCAAAGGCAATTGACCAGAAAGAGAACCTAATGATTGAGGCAACCATCAATAGAAAAAAACAAACGGCGATGTGTGTGTATGTGCATGAGTACGTGTGCATGCGAGCGTGTGTTTGCGTGCGTGTGCGTGCGTCCGTGTGCGTGCGAGCGTGTGTGTGCATGCGTGTGCGTGCGTGCGTCCGTGTGCACGCGTGTGTGGGTGTATGCGCGCGCGTATACGTACGTGTGTGTGTGTATGTGCGTGTATATGTATCTGTGCGTGTACGTGTGTGCGTGCGTGTACGTATAAGTTTGCGTGTATGTGATCCACTGTCGAAGGGAGTCCGTTACAAAAGGTCAGAAAAAAAAACAACACACAAACACAAAAGGCGACAGCGTGTTGCCTCGGCGAACCCCAGCCTGCCCTCTCTCTGTCTCGGGAGTGTCTGGCGGGCATCCCCTAAGTGCGCATCCTCACGTCACTAGACACTACACAGTTCGCTAGTTTTTCTGCGCAACTAGTGCAATTGTGCCTTATTTAATGTCATAGTCTTAACTCATAACATCGTTTCTCAATGAATGTTGTCGTCCTACGCAGTTGTTCTCGTCTGTGCCCTGATTCTCGCGCTTTTTGCAGTGATCTTTTTTTTTGTTTCGTCGTTTTTATTTTTCTGTACATGAATTGCTCGTGCGTGCCAGTCCGTCTGCAAATCTGATCACGACAGAAGTATTCAATCACTCACGCTCTCTCTCTCTCTCTCTCTCTCTCTCTCTCTCTCTCTCTCTCTCTCTCTCTCTCTCTCTCTCTCTCTCTCTCTCTCTCTCTCTCTCTCTCTCTCTCTCTCTCTCTCTCTCTCTCTCTCTCTCTCTCTCTCTCTCTCTCTCTCTCTCTCTCTCTCTCTCTCTCTCTCTCTCTCTCTCTCTCTCTCTCTCTCTCTCTCTCTCTCTCTCTCTCTCTCTCTCTCTCTCTCTCTCTCTCTCTCTCTCTCTCTCTCTCTCTCTCTCTCTCTCTCTCTCTCTCTCTCTCTCTCTCTCTCTCTCTCTCTCTCTCTCTCTCTCTCTCTCTCTCTCTCTCTCTCTCTCTCTCTCTCTCTCTCTCTCTCTCTCTCTCTCTCTCTCTCTCTCTCTCTCTCTCTCTCTCTCTCTCTCTCTCTCTCTCTCTCTCTCTCTCTCTCTCTCTCTCTCTCTCTCTCTCTCTCTCTCTCTCTCTCTCTCTCTCTCTCTCTCTCTCTCTCTCTCTCTCTCTCTCTCTCTCTCTCTCTCTCTCTCTCTCTCTCTCTCTCTCTCTCTCTCTCTCTCTCTCTCTCTCTCTCTCTCTCTCTCTCTCTCTCTCTCTCTCTCTCTCTCTCTCTCTCTCTCTCTCTCTCTCTCTCTCTCTCTCTCTCTCTCTCTCTCTCTCTCTCTCTCTCTCTCTCTCTCTCTCTCTCTCTCTCTCTCTCTCTCTCTCTCTCTCTCTCTCTCTCTCTCTCTCTCTCTCTCTCTCTCTCTCTCTCTCTCTCTCTCTCTCTCTCTCTCTCTCTCTCTCTCTCTCTCTCTCTCTCTCTCTCTCTCTCTCTCTCTCTCTCTCTCTCTCTCTCTCTCTCTCTCTCTCTCTCTCTCTCTCTCTCTCTCTCTCTCTCTCTCTCTCTCTCTCTCTCTCTCTCTCTCTCTCTCTCTCTCTCTCTCTCTCTCTCTCTCTCTCTCTCTCTCTCTCTCTCTCTCTCTCTCTCTCTCTCTCTCTCTCTCTCTCTCTCTCTCTCTCTCTCTCTCTCTCTCTCTCTCTCTCTCTCTCTCTCTCTCTCTCTCTCTCTCTCTCTCTCTCTCTCTCTCTCTCTCTCTCTCTCTCTCTCTCTCTCTCTCTCTCTCTCTCTCTCTCTCTCTCTCTCTCTCTCTCTCTCTCTCTCTCTCTCTCTCTCTCTCTCTCTCTCTCTCTCTCTCTCTCTCTCTCTCTCTCTCTCTCTCTCTCTCTCTCTCTCTCTCTCTCTCTCTCTCTCTCTCTCTCTCTCTCTCTCTCTCTCTCTCTCTCTCTCTCTCTCTCTCTCTCTCTCTCTCTCTCTCTCTCTCTCTCTCTCTCTCTCTCTCTCTCTCTCTCTCTCTCTCTCTCTCTCTCTCTCTCTCTCTCTCTCTCTCTCTCTCTCTCTCTCTCTCTCTCTCTCTCTCTCTCTCTCTCTCTCTCTCTCTCTCTCTCTCTCTCTCTCTCTCTCTCTCTCTCTCTCTCTCTCTCTCTCTCTCTCTCTCTCTCTCTCTCTCTCTCTCTCTCTCTCTCTCTCTCTCTCTCTCTCTCTCTCTCTCTCTCTCTCTCTCTCTCTCTCTCTCTCTCTCTCTCTCTCTCTCTCTCTCTCTCTCTCTCTCTCTCTCTCTCTCTCTCTCTCTCTCTCTCTCTCTCTCTCTCTCTCTCTCTCTCTCTCTCTCTCTCTCTCTCTCTCTCTCTCTCTCTCTCTCTCTCTCTCTCTCTCTCTCTCTCTCTCTCTCTCTCTCTCTCTCTCTCTCTCTCTCTCTCTCTCTCTCTCTCTCTCTCTCTCTCTCTCTCTCTCTCTCTCTCTCTCTCTCTCTCTCTCTCTCTCTCTCTCTCTCTCTCTCTCTCTCTCTCTCTCTCTCTCTCTCTCTCTCTCTCTCTCTCTCTCTCTCTCTCTCTCTCTCTCTCTCTCTCTCTCTCTCTCTCTCTCTCTCTCTCTCTCTCTCTCTCTCTCTCTCTCTCTCTCTCTCTCTCTCTCTCTCTCTCTCTCTCTCTCTCTCTCTCTCTCTCTCTCTCTCTCTCTCTCTCTCTCTCTCTCTCTCTCCTTGCGGACAGTGTTGCCAATTTAGCGATATTCCCGCTAGATCTAGAGTTTTTGAGCTATGATCTAGCAGAAAAAATGAGCGAGTTTTTAAGTCCTCTTTAGCGGGAAAAGGAGGAGATATTACTCTTATGTCTAGCGATTTCTTGTAGTCCAGTCTAGTAGTTTTGTGGAAATATCAATGGCGACGTATAAACCATTAGCGATAGACTTTAAATTTGATATTTCTGTTTGAATCTTTATTTATTTTTTTGTTTAGTGTTGGGTTAGGGTCTGGTATTAGGATTAGGGCGATTACTCTGAGAAATCGCGCAGGAATATACAATGAAGATTTTGTATAAAATCGATAGAAAATAATTCTAGACAAGGGACTTATTTTACTTTTTTCATGACAGCCTATAAATAATTTTACAGAATAATTTATTATTTATTTAGTTAGTGAATGAAAACATGAAAGCGGATTATAAATGATGAAAAAAAAAAAGATTATAAATGATCAATAAATAAAGATTATAAATGAAATCATTAGTTTAAAATTAAATCATAGATAAGGATTATAAAAGAAAGCATTAATAAGGTTTATCAATGAAGTCTTAAATATCTAAATACTTCAGAGAAATCTTATGATAAAGGAAAATGAATTATATAAAGTAAGGGCTTTTTCATGGATCGGTAGCCATTAATCAAAGCCAATATAACATAAATAATTGGGCTCCTGGCTTATTATAAGCATAATTAAATAATCACGAACCTACTGATTACTAATATATATATATATATATATATATATATATATATATGTATATATATGTACACACACACACACACACACACACACACACACACACACACACACACACACACACACACACACACACACACGTATGTGTGCGTATAGAGAGAGCAATAGATAGACAGATGGATATATAGAAAGATAAACAGACAGATAGACAGGTAGACAGCTGGTGAGAAAAAATGAGAGAGAGACAGTGAAAGAAGAGAGAGAGAGGGTAGTGAAGAACTAAATAAATAAATATATACATAGGTGGGTAGATTTATGGCCACAGAAAAACAAAGAAATTGGACATGCTGGTAAACACACTGATATATACATCTATATGACTACCTGGCTACCACATGTCAACAACAAAACAAAGTCTGTCTGCATTTGTTTTACGGTAATTTTCCTTCCTTCCTCTCTATTTTCTTTACTAATGTGTTTTATTCTCTTTCTATTCCATGTATATAGTTTCTTTCTTGCAATAATGGTATTAAATCTTACATGCAAAAATATTATTTTGCCTTTTTGTCCCAAGATATTTATCTCATTCTTTTTTTGCATTTAAAATAAACTTTTATTTTTTTTATTTCTTATTTTTTTTTATTTATTTATTTATTTGTTTATTTTTAGAGTTATTAGAACCTGTGGATGATTATTAAGTGCAGGAAAGATTGATCTAATGCGATTCCGAGAGTTTCAGATTACTTGTAAAATTTATTTGACCTACTAAAAAAAAAAAAAAAAAAAAAAAAAAAAAAAAAGTAATAGAAAAATAAAAAGAAAAAGAAAAAGAAAAAGAAAAAAGGAAAAAGGAAAAAGAAAAAGAAAAAGAAAAAAGAAAAAAGGAAAAAAGAAAAAAAAGAAAAAAGAAAAAAGATAAAAGATAAAAGATAAAAGATAAAAGATAAAAGATAAAAGATAAAAGATAAAAGATAAAAGATAAAAGATAAAAGATAAAAGATAAAATAAAAAGAACAGTATTCTTTATTACGACTTTCTTGTTGACGAACCGCCCTTCCTATTTCCTCGTATGCTTGTGCTCTGTGGTCTCAATTCCCCAGTAATTTCTAACCGACTTCTAACTTATGCTGTTGTCTTCTTAGCGAGAAAAAAAAAAAAAAAACCTAATTAGCCTTTTTTTTCCCTGAGTAAAAGTGACACATGTACACGCCTATACTTTTTCTTTTGTTTTCGAGTCCCTGCGTGATTTCTTTTTCTCTCTACTTG
>NC_061835.1:1461032-1463532 GCF_019202785.1 Penaeus chinensis
CATTTAGCACATTTAGCCCCATTTGGATCGGAGGCAACTTATTACACTGACCAGAATATACATAGTCATATAATGTTACTAATTCATCTGTACATCTGTTTGCACACATACACAGGCATTTATCGATAGACATTTATTTCTTGTGCTCATAATCATCAGAATGATACGTGCAAAAGATCCAAGTTATATAATGATACTAATTCATCTGTACACCTGCTTGCACGCATACACAGGCATTTATCGATAGACATTTATTTCTTGTGCACATAATCATCAGAATGATACGTGCAAAAGATCCAAGTTATATAATGATACTAATTCATCTGTTCACCTGCTTGCACGCATACACAGGCATTTATCGATAGACATTTATTTCTTGTGCACATAATCATCAGAATGATACGTGCAAAAGTTATATAATGATACTAATTCATCTGTACACCTGCTTGCACATATACACAGGTATTTATTAATAGACATCTATTTCTTGTGTCCATAGTCATCAGAACGAACGGACATCACTGGACCGAGTACAAAATAATGCCCGATGCCTCACTAGTTACCAGCGTTAACTTTACCTTCGAGTGCAAGGCTGTGAAGGATTGCAAGGTGCTCTTTGGGCGCAGGAATGACCACACTCAGAAGTACCTTGTGTGTAAGTAAGCTCCTATTTTTATTGTACTTGTTCGTGAAGATACACACACTCACATACGCGGACACATACGCATGCAGACACACACGCAGACACGCACGCGCTTTAGTTACTGGTAGACATTTGCTATTATTGTTTTCTTTTTTTGTCCAAACCTGATCTATATTTCTTAATTACATTCATTATCCTGCTCCTCTTCATTATCTTTATTATCAGGCTCTCTGGCTCTCTCCTCTGTCGAAGTAAATAAACAATGAACTACGAAATATAATAAATTTATGAATAAAAGAAGATAAATACAGCAGGGGAAAGATTTGGACTTAACCCTTTCACATCAACTGAATATGTTGGATCTTGAATTAAACAATTTCCACGAGTTTTATATGAATGAAGCCAACTTCAAAACACAGCAGCAGAGGCACTGACAGTAGCTTATTCGCGTGAAATATTGTGTTATTAAAGTCAGCTGCAGTTTCTTCCGAAGCCCTTTTGAAATATTACATATTCCGTAAGGCATTGTATTTCCATCCCGTGTGGCTTCAAGGCGATTTTGAAGCAGGTCAGCAGGCTCGCTCATACAATGTTAGGGTAGGGCCGGGTGGTAATGGGAGGGGGGGGGGGGGGTCTCCTAATACCGTAGTCCCCCCCCCCCCCCACACACCCCGCAAAGGAGTCTGTACATGGTGCTCGTGATCATTATTCCCCTCGTGCTCATCATCGTTATCATATTCTCTTCCAATTCCTCCTCCTCCTTAGTATATACTCTTCCTCCTCTTCATTATCAAATCTTCAAATAACTTAATTAAAGATAATTTAAACGTGAATACGCATTGGATAAAAAATGGGGAAAATGCTGTGCTCATGTTTTATATTTTGTGTAAAATGTCTCTACACATAGATGGCTCTGCCTTACCCGATTTCACCTTTCCTTGAATTGTCGGGAAAATGTAGTTTTTACTAGTGCTATGAATATCGATGGTGTTATTTTTATTATAAACATTATAATTACTATAATGGTATAAACAATAGTAATAGCAAAATAAGATAACGTAAAATATTTTCGTAAATCAAATAAAAGGGTAAACGGGCGTAATTGGCTCATTAATGATTTAGTACAAGTGTAGCCATCTATGTGTAAAACAATGAAACAAGTAAACTCACAGTTGGCATGGCACGGATATGTGACATGCCCGTCGCGAATGGGTTAATATCAGTCACATAGCTAGGTCATATGAAGGCTTCCTCCTCCTGTCCCCTCGCTCTGCCTCTACTAATAGTGCTGCAAAAACTCCTATATTCTGTATATCTAATTCTAATTCGATGCTTCGGAATAAATATTTAAATAGTTTCTCTTTATTTCTTCGCTGTAGGATTGGAAGGAGGTACATAGAGTAGAGAATAAAATGTAATCTTACGAAAAAGTCAACACTATACCATGTTTGACGTATATAATATGAGGATACAGTCTAATTAGAAAACTCTAATCCGTATATGAATCGGACTACAGATAACAGAAAACGGAATCCATTGTCTATTACAGAAACTTTCACTCTTTAAGGGGTAACTAGAAAAAAACATAGAGAACGCATTCATCGTCTCAAGCCGAACTGTTATCATCATTATCATCACCATTTTTATCATGAAAAGGGAGAAGAGATACTAGCAGTGGTATTTATTTAGAAGACATTCATGTGGTCGATAATGATAGTGATGATGATGATGATGATGATAATGATAATGATTATGATAATGATAATTATAATGATGATGATGGTAATAATAATAATAATAATAATAATAATAATAATAATAAGAACCGTAATATTCAAAGTTATAACAATAACGAGA
>NC_061835.1:1478532-1481032 GCF_019202785.1 Penaeus chinensis
AAAGAGGTGAGAAAACGTAATGAAAGATGGGGAATAGGAAACAGAGAAGGGGAAAGCAACAGAAAAGGAAGAGGGGGAACGGTAAGACAACAGAGGCAACAGAGAAGGAGAAAAAAAAAAGAGAGAACGGGGATATAGGGTGAAGAGAGAGAGAGAGAGGCAAGTGTAATAAATATAAGCACAGGCTAGTACATAGTTACCAGTACATACAGGTACCCACTCGCACACCCGAAATACAATATAGATACATATATATATATATATATATATATATATATATATATATGTATATGTATATGTATATATATATATATATATATATATATATATATATATAAAGAAAGAGAGGGATAGAGAGAAAGATAGACAGATAGATAGATAAATATATAGGTATATATGCATATATATATATATATATATATATATATATATATATATATATATATATATATATGTTTATACACACACACACACACACACACACACACACACACACACACACACACATACATCATCATCATCATAAGGGGGCATACGCATGGCTGCGCTTTGCCGCGCCCAACCTTTGCCTCTACCTCCTGGGGTCTCTGAGCAAGCCTCCATGCAGCATTCCTTCCCACTCCCAGCACATCTTGGCAGTTCTGATCGACTTGCTTCAGCCAAGAGTTCCGTGGCCTTCCCCTTGGTCTTCTCCAGCCTGGGTCAACCCTCTCGGAGATGACCCTATGAACCGGATCTTCCTCAGGAAAACGAGCCACATGCCCATAGAGCTGAAGTTGGCGCTCTCGTATCAGACTGGTAATAGGTCTTGAATCAGTCGCATGGAGTATCCTCTGATTGGACACATGGTCCCTCCAGGTATACCCCATGATTCTGCGAAGACACTTAGTACCAAAGGAGTCAAGACGGGCCTGCAGAGCACTGTTCAGTGTCCAGGTCTCACACCCATAGAGTAAGACCGGGATCACCAGTGCTCTGAAGAGCCTGATCTTAGTTTTCCTAGTCAAATACCGACAGCGCCAAATACTCCTATTGAGTGAGTCCAGTAGGCCGTAGGCCAGTCCGAGTCGTCGAGTGACTTCCGGCCGGAACCTCCGTCGCTCTGCACTACACTACCAAGATAAGTGAAGCTATCCAAGACCTCAATGTTCTCGCCACAGGTATACACAGACTGAACATCGACATCCAAAAAGTCCCCAAATTCCTGAACCTTGGTCTTGGTCCAGTTGACTGCGAGTCCCAATGGCTTCGCCTCCTCATGCAGCGCCTCGAGAGCTACTTCCAGGACCTCCAATGTCTCTGCTAGAATCACTGCATCATCGGCAAAGTCAAGGTCTGTGACCTTGAAATTACCAATTGATGCCCCACAGGAACCTCGGTTCACGGCACGGCCAAGTATCCAGTCCATACAGGTATTGAAAAGGGTTGGGGCCAGGACACATCCCTGTCTCACCCCGGCAGACACTGGGAAAAAGGCAGAGATGCCTTTCCCACACTTGACAGCACTCTTGGTATCTGTATACAGGCCAGACAGCAAACCAATAATCCCAGGGGGGATCCCACGGAGACCAAGTAAGGTCCAGAGACTCTTCCGGTGCACTGAGTCGAAACCCTTCTTGAGATCAACATAAGCTGCAAGCATACCTTGTTGAAACTCAAGTCGGCGTTCCACAAGAACACGAAGTGAGAAGACGCGGTCTATAGTTGACTTCTTGGGTGTAAAACCAGACTGCTCAGGTCTCTGTACTCATAATAGGTGGTCGCGCACTCGTGCCAAAAGCAGATGAGCGAGGACCTTGCCTGGTACGCTGAGCAATGTAATACCTCTGTAGTTGCCACCACAGTCCTTTTGGTCCCCTTTCCCTTTCCAGATAGATGGACTTTGACCGGAGTTCCCTCAGGGCTCGGAAAGCAGGTTGAAGGTCATTTTGGGCAAAACGACCTTCCAACTCTTCAACGATGCCCCTACCGTACCTCTCTTGGTCCATTCTCAAACAGGCCCTAGCAGAGCGAGACAGTTCCCTGTGCAAGACATGGTTCCAATCCAGTCTGGCAGCACGACACATCTCTATAGTGTTCAGTGTCTCGTCCGAGACTACACGCCTCTTTCGCCGAGGTCGGACCCCAAGGCGCTCTCGGCAGCTGACAGAGTTTCCTGCTTAAAGGTATCCCACAGTTCAGCAAGGGTCCTGTAGAGTGCCAAGTACTTCAAACCGATTTGAGACTGCCACTGCATACTCCTGAGCCACCTCACTCTTGAGCCTCTCGAGATGGAACACCTGCTGGTGAGATCTCGGGATGCGTCTAGATCTGAGACGGAGCCTTAGTGTTGCAACAACAAGTCTGTGGTCGTTAGCAAAGAACTCAGCACTCATAAAAACTCTACAGTTCTGAAGGATCCTCCAGCAAGTATCCACAAGAATATGGTTGATCTCTTTAGCTACAATGCCAGTATTGGAGTACCAAGACCAGCGGTGTAGATCTCGTCTCTGGTACCACG
>NC_061835.1:1486032-1488532 GCF_019202785.1 Penaeus chinensis
AATATGATAATTTTTTTTTTTTTTTTTTTTAATTCTTCAGAGGAAAAGGTAAGTTAAAGAGTTACCCAGAAATAGCTCCTGAATGGAACCCTTTTCCCCTCTCGGGCCCACACTTTCACCATTCATGACGGTAGAACAAATAAGAATCTTCACTTAAAACCGCCCACTACTTTGCATCACAAAAAAATGACCAGAACAAAGACATTTTTTTCTTCTTCTTCGGTTTATTCTTAAAGTAT
Organism: Penaeus chinensis; assembly: GCF_019202785.1. NCBI lineage: Eukaryota > Metazoa > Arthropoda > Malacostraca > Decapoda > Penaeidae > Penaeus > Penaeus chinensis. Next base: position 1,486,272 of record NC_061835.1, read on the forward strand.
AATGGCGAGTGTCCTTGGAAGATTTAGACCACAATCCACATGTTGGCATTTTAAACCCTCAGGACTGTTGATATTTCAGGTTCCTCAAGAGAAAAAAAATCTTGAAATTCGGACAGGCTCAAAGAGAAGTATTTTTTTTTTTTTTTTTGTCAGGACTGATATCAACGAATCCCAGAAAAATTAAGATATCAATTTACAGTTTATTATCTACACGAGGGAAAAGAAGCTGTTAGAGGCAAAAAAAAAAAAAAAAGAGAGTAAATATATGGTATGTAGAAAGAAATATTAATACGAACTACTGACTTCTGCTTTATGGCGTTATTTATTGTCATTTAAACCTTTTTTTTACGAATCAATAAAGCTGAAAACGACATTAAAAAACATTAAAAAACGCCACCTTGACAAGGGCACCAAGATTTTTGTTTTAAGCCGCTTCAGAAATGTCTTTAGCTGCTTTTTCCAACTAGCTATTGAGATCAGAGCATAATTTTATTTCCAAAACTTTAGCGTTAAAAATAAATAAAAAAATGTCCCCTCAATGTCGCCTACGTATTCTTAAAAATGAGAGAGAGAGAGAGAGAGAGAGAGAGAGAGAGAGAGAGAGAGAGAGAGAGAGAGAGAGAGAGAGAGAGAGAGAGAGAGAGAGAGAGAGAGAAAGAGAGAGGGTGGGGGTGGGGGAGAAGGAGAGGGAGAGAGAGAGCAAGAGAGAGAGAGAGAGAGAGAGAGAGAGAGAGAGAGAGAGAGAGAGAGAGAGAGAGAGAGAGAGAGAGAAAGAGAGAGAGAGAGAGAGAGAGAAAGAAAGAGGGTGGGGGTGGGGGAGAAGGAGAGGGAGAGAGAGAGCAAGAGAGAGAGAGAGAGAGAGAGAGAGAGAGAGAGAGAGAGAGAGAGAGAGAGAGAGAGAGAGAGAGAGAGAGAGAGAGAGAGTGGGGGTGGGGGAGAAGGAGGGAGAGAGAGAGAGAGGGAGAAAGAGATAGAGATATATATATATATATAGATAGATAGATAGATAGATGTAGAGAGAGAGAGAGAGAGAGAGAAATAGCATTACAGTATGCGGGACATTGATATATGGGTTGGGGCTCCGTAGACTTTTGTCCAAAAAATCCAACGCGGCGGAGTAAACTCACGGTAACAATAGCAACGGCAATGATAAACTTAGTATCGTCCGCGGCAAAGTAGAGCAAGAGGCTGTTGTTGTGTTGGTCTTAACGATGTTATTGGTTCTGGAGAAGACATCGGTGCCAGGGATGTCGCTTTTAGGACGTCAGGAATGCAAGAATGGTGGGGCAAGAGGGGTGGGGGGGGGGGAAGGGGATTATTTCGTGTAATTTAGTGGTGTTAAAAGATGTTGTTCTGATTTTACGCTAGTTCTTACGGCACTCAAATGATGGTAGATTTGGGGACTATCTTAAAATGGTAGTGTCTTACCAATACTACGAATGATAGTAGATTTGCTGACTGCTGTGAAGTGGTAGGGACCTTAACAATACTACGAATACTAGTAGGTTTGCGGACTGTTATGCTGTGGTAGGGATCGTACGGATCTTACAAATAACGACGGCTAAAATGACTACCATTATAATAGATTTTCGAACTATTATAACGATGAGTGAGAGTATAGCAGTATTATTAACGAACAATCAAATATCAGTGTTTAGAACATGCAGTATCAATCCTCCGACCGTAACAGTCAAGCAAGAAAGTCGATACGAAGAGGAGCAGCGACCTTCCTGCTTCCATCTCGAGCGCAGCAGTGACAGACCTAAGGTGCTGGTGTGGTAGGCATTATAAATAACACCGGCACGGACGCTAGGACACACTTCTCGGCGCTGGGTGTGGGAGGGAAGGTGCTGCCTGACGCGTTCTTGTTATTATTGTCTTGCAATCTGCGGCCAAGGAGCGAATGGGCGTCAGGGGATGGGTTAGGGGGGGGGGGGTTAATAAACCTTTTGCAACACTCCTGCAACTTCCGGTTCGTCGTCGTCGTTTTTAAATTCCATTCTTTTTTAAATACAATCGACTTTATGTCACTTATCGGTATTTTTGTTTCTCTTTCTTTCTCTCTTTACAGGTTTAGGGATTTCTAAACGGGGAAGGACAGAGAGGGAAATATTAAGGAAGGAAAAATGTTAGTGGCGTGATGCTGTACTTAGTCACGGTCCCAGTTGGTATTAGTGTTGGCAAGACCTTTGCTTCGCTCTCCGCGGTCCTTCTCGTCTATTGATTCCTAAACTAGCTGTTTGTTTATGGATGTAAACGGG
>NC_061835.1:1543532-1566032 GCF_019202785.1 Penaeus chinensis
AGAGTAAAATCGACGACCTGCGGAGAAAGCGAGACGCAAACCGGACTGAAATGCATTAGTGCAGTGCTGAATCTAACGAAGAGCAATGAAAGCCAGTGTGTAATCGGAGAAAGGTCCGGACAATCGTTGGAAAGATGATTTAGGACCCTCTCTCGGCCAGAAGACGAGGCATGGGTGACGGCGCCCCCCTGGACAGCCTGGAGCGACAGGGAACTGCCCTGCCGAACAACCCAGGGGCATTCTTTCAAGTGCTCATAAAATACCCAAGCAGGACTTTGCCTCCTGAGGCCATTCGGCATTTGCTGTCCTTAATTGTCGAGCGGTAAGAGTGAAGGTCTCGCCAGGTTGTGGCTGGCATGGAGCGTGGGCAGAAATAAACCTGCGCATGCGCTCTGTGCCCCGAAGGCCGGGATGGTGTCACATACAACCCCGGTACCTGCCAACACCATTTTTCAGAAACTTTCAATCTTTCTCTTTTTGTCTTTCAGACATCAATTGCGGTTTTCCTCGGCTGATTGCGCTCATGCACGCCAAACTATATTCTGCCGAATTGCTCCTCCAATAAACCCTAGAAAATAAGGCAGCGTTGCTTCGGAAACGAAGAAATCCCGACGGGTGAGCGAAGGGCAGCGGCGGACCGGGCGAGGGTGCCAGCCAGCTGCCGAGGGGCCGCCAAGGGCCGAAAGCGAGGAGATACCGTGCCACCTGTACTCAGCAGCAGGCAGTTGGGGCGCGGTAGCCCGTGGGTGTGGTGACTCTCGCTCTCCTTCTCTATAAACGACAAGATGGCCGGTGACGAAGGTAGGCATCCGCTCCTACAACCTCCTCCTCTCCAAGTCGCAATCTCCGCTGATCCCCGCGAACTCCGCCAGTGTGTCTCATTCCCATCTCAGTGGTTCACTTGTTTGCATTTTCGTTCCTCTTTCTTTTGCTTATTCTTTATTCGAAGCTGACGCTACGTGATCAAAAGACGCAGCCTCTCTAAGCTAGAACTAACCGCGACCGACTCCTCCTGCACCATCCCTCATCTTAGAGTCCTGTCAAGGGACGAGTCTCGTGTACCTGCGTTAGAGTCCCTTAGAGGTCCCCCGAGCGCCCCGGGGAAGCAAGAAGGACCTGCCAGGTGACGGGGTTCCTTCAGGCCCCGAGTGATCGATCCCTCAGTGTCCGAGATAGTCAATCAGTGTCTGTGTTCATTCCATGTGTGCCGTTAGCAGTGTTTTGTGCCATTCAGAACAAGCTTTCTTTTGAAATCTAAGATATTAGGAAAACATCTTAGCTATAAATCCCGAGTAATCAAGAGTGGAACACGTACTTTCAGTGAATATTCAACATGCTTCGTGTACAGTAATGCAGTTCATGCTTAAAAGGCTTTCCGTTTAATTTTCAGTCCGCTAATCTTCTTTAATTCGTTCAGCCTATTGTCTCTATCATCATTTCCCTTTGCATATCACGATAATACAATAACCAAAGGCGAGATTTCAGACAGAGATAACAGCCACTTCTTTTTCCGCAATGCATATCAATTCGAACCATCAACTGCATCACGGTTTCATTTCATCCCCACCTCATTTGCATATCCATAACAGCTATCTAATTGTTTTGTTCTGCCTAATTATTTTACTATTCTTATTTCAGCAGTTTTATCTGATTTCAATATTATTTTTGACATATGAAGTTTGTTTGCCCTATGTAATGTTTTCAGTGTATACTATGTGTATTGATCATACAGGTGACTTTGCTGGATATATAACGTTGTCATGAAGTCTATAAAGTTAATTGCCATTACAATGCTTCAGAACAATCCATGAAGTTATGAGAAGTGAACAACGGCATTATCAAATGTGTGGTTTCATCTATATGTGTACTGCTGTCTGTTTATATGACAGTAATATTCATTTCATAAAGATGTTAACTCGTTACTGAGACGATGATTAATGTGGATACTTCTTTGCTCATTTCCATTAGCGTATGATACAGATGCATTGAATAAAACAAGACGTATTGTAAGGAGAAAAACAAAGCATTACTGTGTATTGTATTCGCAGGAACAAGATAACAATAACATCAACCCCAACAAAAAAACAGCTTTGGAGGAAGTAGTTTGCCTTTTCCAAACATATAACTTAACCTTAGAGTAAATATGAGAAATAAATATTCTTCAATCTATGCAAATGGAAATGAATACCACGTTCTTAAGAATAGATCCACACGTTAAAGCTTGTACTACCAAGAAGGAGTAAAATAGTATGGCGTTGACCGAGTCATGTCACATGCTATTAATAGACCGAGTTGACCATGTGACCGAGGACTCAGCAGCCAGGCATTCTAGGCCCCGACCAAGTAGACTATTTAACACGAGTTCATATTAACTTACTAGTATAATGAAGTGTGTAAGTTTAAAGAAAAATAGCTTCAAATAGATATCAAATGCGGATGGTAGAATTCAATAAGATTTGGTGAGGGAAAACATGTAATGGTTATAGGGAGGTAGTACGATTCTAGAACAGTAAATGTCAGTCATAATGTTACTTTATTCTTCATTCTTTGGGGAAAATAAGGGAAATGAAGGGAATTCCTATTAAGGTTAGGTTTCTTTACTTGCCTCTCCTTCTCTATTAATAGACGGCAAGTTATCCTTACAAATATTCAAGCGATCGTTGACGAATTCTTTGAAATGCCTCCTCAAAACACAGCGCCAAGGCTATAATGAACTTCAGCCCGGCTCGATTGGCTTTAGAGAAAGGTAAGATAAAAATGATGCGAGTTGAAAGAACAGAAGGAGAAGAGAGATACAAGCGAGAGAGAAGGGAGAAGTATGAGGTGTGGGGGGGGGGGGGGGGAGAAGGGAGAGGGGCGAAGGAGCTAAAATAAGGACGGAGAATAATCGCGAGAGAGGGGGCCCGAAGAGGCGAATGGCAGGTTGACAACTGTTGCCATAAAAGTGCCTGCCTTGGTTAGGGTTACAGCGGGGGGGGGGGGGGGGGGTAGACGAAGGGGGAGGGGGATGTCGAGCTACCATTCCGCAACCATTTTAGACCTACGTGGTGATGCCTTGTTCATTTCTTTTTTCTTTTGTTTTTTACTTCCTTTTTTTTGAATTTGTAACTTTTTCTTCTTTGATTAGTTTTTAGTTTTCATTTCTTGATCAATTTCTTTTGAAACGTGGATGGAATATACTGAGTATTGTCACCTGTGCGATTAATTTGTAATTTACCCTTTTTTTTTTTTTTTTTGGTTTCTTTGTCCCTTTTACTAGACATTTATTTTACTTTAAAATTTGTGAATCATTCTGAAAAGGGTTTAAGTGTAACGGAAAGGAAATGGTGTCGTGAGGTAGGTGTTTGCAGGATCTTCGGGGCTGCCGAGTTCCCGCCCTTTTGACTTACTGTGTCTAAACTTTTTTCAATAAAGACAAGAAGAAGAAGAAGAAGTCCAAGAAGACCGACAAGGCCGAGAAGGTGGAGGAAGCCCCTCCACCTCCGGAGCCCGAGCCCCAGCCGGAGCCCGAGCCTGCTCCTTCTGCCGCCGAAGAGGAGACTTCAGCTTCCACGGAAGGTTGTCCGGCGGCCCCGTGCCTGGGACGCAGCGCCTTTGCCGCGCGCCCTTAGCTCTGGCCTTCTTTTGCTATTTAATTGTCCTAGCTGTATCCGACAGTAGATAGTTTGTTCAGAACATATCGACTGTGGTTTACACTAGCTGTAGTAGCCTGGCGGCCGGCGAGCTACAGCAGGCTCAGCTCTTTGCTCTTAGCGACTAGTCTTCAAAGCCAGCGTCTCTCTCAGCGGAAAAGACGCCGTCTAGCACATTGGGAATAGAACAACCGCCCCAAAGCAGGCTCCTCCCGGGGAACGTGGCCTGGACGCCGCTGTCTCCCGCAGCCTTGCCTTGGCGCAGGTTATTCTATTCCAGCATGCTTCGTAGCTCATTAATCTCCTTTTTCACCAGTCGCTAGAGGCTGTGACGTTATCAGTGAACACGCTAGACAAAAGCACACTTTGCTAGCTTCAAAACAACACATTTTTAGCACTTAGCGAACATGAGAAGCAAGGCCCCAAGCCCGCGGGACTTCCCAGGCACATCACGTGACCGAGGTTCTCCTGCCCAGGATGCTGCTCGCTTGTGCCTGAAAGAAACACATTTAGTTAATAGCTCAACTTAACATTAAACTCCACATGATTTTTTTCTGTCTGAATAAATGGCTGCGTGCAACCAGGAGGACGAAGCCAGCGTTAAAACTGTATTCCTCTCTCTGCCTCCTGTCAGAACACAATCTTCGCTCAGTTTCATTTCTTTTCCTTCTGATTCGTCTTTTCACTACCTGTATTCCCCTTTTTTGTTTCCTTCCAGCTATCTCAAGTCTTTGATATATGTTCTCACTTTTCTTTTTGTCCCCCTCCTCTCTCTCTCTCTCTCTCTCTCTCTCTCTCTCTCTCTCTCTCTCTCTCTCTCTCTCTCTCTCTCTCTCTCTCTCTCTCTCTCTTTCTCTCTCTCTCTTTCTCTCTCTCTCTTTCTCTCTCTCTCTCTCTCTCTCTCTCTCTCTCTCTCTCTCTCTCTCTCTCTCTCTCTCTCTCTCTCTCTCTCTCTCTCTCCCCTCTCTCTCTCTCTCTCTCTCTCTCTCTCTCTCTCTCTCTCTCTCTCTCTCTCTCTCTCTCTCTCTCTCTCTCTCTCTCTCTCTCTCTCTCTCTCTCTCTCTCTCTCTCTCTCTCTCTCTCTCTCTCTCTCGCTCTCTCTCTCTCTCTTTCTCTCTCTCTCTCTCTATGTATCTTACTTTCGCTATCTGTCTATTCTCTCTATATCTCTTCCCTTTTCTCTAAATGCACAATAAATCTCCAGGATAATTTACACACTTTCTTAGTTTCTTTGTAAATATTTTCGTAGCAGTAGTAATTTTAGATTTTAGTTGGATTTTTTTTCTTTGTCTATGCAATAGTGCATATCACTGTATTTTCTTTTTGTATTATTGATTTTTAGAAGCTAACATTACAGTGATAGATAAGTAGATTTTCTTTGCGATTTTGAGTTTGTTTCTCTCTTGATTTTGCTTTTATTACTTTTTTTTTTTGAGAAAAAAAATATTTGGTTTTATTTCCTTAAGTTCATTCTATTTAAAGCTATCCCAAAGTTTTATAAGATGCTTTAGAGCGATAATGAATCTAAGCTAATTAAGGTTCCATGCTTATACTAATTGTAATGATTTTACTTGTTTACAAAATTTATTTCATATATAAGATCACAGTACATATATTTGCCTATTTATTTTATGCATGAAATCTACTAGTTGTTTTGTTTTTTGTTTTACAATATCATTCGGTAAAGATTAAAGGTTAACGCTATAATAGAAAAAATACACAGGGTTAAAGTAATCTCAATGTTGTTAAAACCACAAACCATTGGCCTCCCCCGCCCACACACCCTCCCCCATGCCCCTGGCAGAGAGGCGGCGTCCCCTCGCCCGGCGGCCGCGCAGCCACACGACACGCACTCGCTGCTCGCTCACTCCGCCCGCTTGCGATGCTGGCGGCGGCTGGCAGCGCCCACACCCTCGCCCAGGAGTAGTGCCTTCGCCGGCGCCGCCACAGGGCCCTCCGCGCACCGAAGCTCATCCTCCTTCCCTCTTGCAGAAGCACCCCCGGCTGCTCCCGAGGGCGAGGCTCCCGCCGAGGCTCCCGCCGAGGCCCCCGCTGAAGGCGAGGCTCCTCCTCCCCCACCCAAGAAGAAGCCCAAGTTCTTCGTTCACTGGAACAGGCGTAAGGCCCGCTTCTACGACTACAACTGGGACTACGGAGATAACTACTACAGCTCGATGGTCAAGTACATGGACACCAGGAGTGGTGGTGAGTACCCGGTGGCCTCTACGGACCAGACATTCTGGCTCGACCACTTTTTACTCTTGTTCTCATGCAATCTTCCAATCACGTGGCCTTATGACAGATATCCCAAAGCACATAACACAGCCCACAGCCTCCTGATCCCTCGGAATTCACTCGGCCTTCTCCCTCTCCCGCAGACCGCCCCCGCCGCATGGCCTTCGCCGAGCGCGGCATCCGAAGCAACGTGCAGCGCAGGGCCATCCCCGACACACGCACCGCTTCTCTCCTCGACGATGTCCGGAAGTCCATTAAGAACTTCGAGATCTCCCAGAAGGCGTACATGAAGTCCTATTAATTTACTCATCTTTTGCTAATTCATCCAGTGTTCAAGGCTGCGTCAACAATCTGCGGCAACAAAAGCTACATCATCTTGCTTTGCCATTAACCTCCAACCACTCAACGGCAAAGGCATCGTCATCGCGCTATCTTCGTCGCCATCTTGGTCACATAACCGTTCAACGTCACCAGCCGGCCATGTTGCTCGGAAATGAGGAAAGGAGAAAACGGGAAAACCTTCCTGAGAACCTCTTGTCTTTCACGCCCAGAAGATCAGCCAAGAGACACCCAGCCATCTCGAGACTTTGTCACGTGGGATGCGACCATCTGATAACCATGTCTCAATTATGATTTTTTCTTTCTTTTTTTTTTGACTACATGTAAAAGCTATCTGTATTGGTTAGCTTGAGATGTCATATATTACTTCAAATCCCATGGCTTATTTTTATTGTTAATCATTAATTAGAAATAACATCTCGGTCTATTTTTTTCCATTTCTACTTCTATTCTTTACTTAGTCTGCTCTTCACCATTCGTCGCTGTCATGTTCCTTGCCCTCTGCTACTGTGTACTCCTTGTGTACGTACGCTTCTTCGTGCGTGCTGGTGCTGTACGTGTACGTACTCTGGTACTGGTGTGTGTGTACAGGCTCGCCCCCCAACTCAGCCCACGTACCCTGGCGGTGGCGACAAGTACGCTGTGCGGCCCCCAGCCCCGTCACGTAGTGTCGCTGCCCCGGTGCTCGTGGTGCCAGGTTTAGCTTAACACGTCATCACAAGCTGCCCTGCCCAGGTGGTGCGGGAGAATCTCGGCCAGGGCCTCCTTGCCTCCTGCCGGGGACTCCGGGCGACACTCAGTCCCCGGGGGTCCTGCAGGGGGCGGGGCGCCAGTGGCCGAGGCGTCTCTCCATGCCGCATTTTTCTTTTTTTATTATTATTCAGCATCTCATCATATCTGCATCTCGATCACGCCCGTGGATATGTTTGAGATAAAAGTAATGATAATGATAACTGAGGAGTCTACAGCTCTCTCTCTCAAAATACTCTCAAATACTTTATCTGTAGTTATCGAGAACTTTGATAAAAAAAGAATAAGACCATCTGTAAAAGAAGAGTCTTTTAGTTTCCTGCACGATCACGCCACTGAAAGACGCCCAGTCACTACTAGCTTCAGGAGCCAAAGCTATTTCCGAACTAGCTGGCGCGCCTTTAGCCTAGTTTCTGAACCGCGTGTGGACTGGGTCTCGGACAGGATGCTCAGGCCAGCATGACGAGGCTAAGGACAAATGCAGGAAAGAAATGCGTCAGCAGGGGAGCGCGCAAACTATGACATACTGACAGAGAAGAAAGAAAATGTGCATTCTTAGCTTCCCAAAGTATGCTGCACGAAACAAACCAAGGGTTATATATCTCATATCGGAGTCTTTGAAAAACAACGTGTTTTGAGCACATTTGAAATGCTATCACACACATACACACCACACCACACACACACACACACACACACACACACACACACACACACACACATATATATATATAAATATATATATTTATATATATGTATATATGTATATATATAAATATGTATATAAATTTATATAAATATGTATATTAATTTATATAAATATGTATATAAATTTAAATTTATATATAAATGTAAATACACACACACACACACACACACACACACACACACACACACACATATATATATATATGTATATATATATGTATATATATGTATATATATGTATATATATGTATATATATAATGAATATATATATATATATATATATATATATATATATATATATATATATATATATATATATATATATATATATGCATATTTGATATATTACACAAAAGTTAAAACACTATCATACAGCCTCAAGAATTTCATTAAGACCACGGAATACAGTGTAGTCAGTGTAATTACCAAAATGATCATATGTAAGATGCATAAAACACACAAACTTAACTTCTATGTGCATTCACTAATGCAGATAAAACAAAACAAAACAAAATGCGAAGTTAACAAACTCAAACAGATGCTATAATAAGGGTGAAAACATGATTGGGCTATTATGAACAAGCAAGATTTCTGAGAATTTCTTCAAACGATGAGATTTTTACAGGAAAAATGTACTCTCACACAAAAACATTACACATGACCTACTCAAGATTTACACCGACAATCTATTCCTTACCATGAAGATCAATCTACTATACAGAGATGAATATTAGACACAGACAAAATTAAAGCGAGCACCCCAAACCAAGAATATTTTCCATCCATGTCAGTCGAAAGTGTTCTTAGAATTACGCTCACTATGACTCATCAGACTGTGCTTCCTCTATCTTTAGACATCTTGTCGACACTGTTCAACCACAGACAAGTGACACACGTGCTTGATTATATGCAAATTGAATAGATAACTATTCCTGGCAGAGCGCGGCTGCTGTCAGAAGCCTACTAGGCCATGGAGCAAAGACAGACATTGGTACTGAAATATACTCTCATTAACTCTCTATTTAATGGCGCCGAAAAATGACGCACGCATATCATTTGGCACAAAATTCAGACAGCCCTACTCCGATTCTTTAAATGCTGAAAGATATAGAGCGCCTTTGACTGATCAGGTGTAGTATGAGTAAAATAACCTGGCAAAGTTGAGACGGATACCATCATCTTGCCAACAAGAACCGTTAATGATTTGTTTCACCCAGTCCTACAACCTAACCTTCTTTTATATAGATTTCTAAGGATCTCTATTTACCAGCAATCACTTCAAGATACTTGTATCAGTGGCGGAAATCTACTTCAGCTTATTTTACATGAGAGGTTGGCAGTAGCCCTGTATAAGGTTCGAACACTTTATTTCCCGAGAATATCAGTTCACACTCATTTGCCGTCACTGAGAATACAACGAGATTGTGTTGCATTCTCGACGCGAATTAGGATTTAGATTAAACTATCACCTGGTCCTTAGGATGTTCAATAACATGAGAAAAAGTACTCCGCCTTGAGGTGTGCCAAGTCCAAACACTTTCGAATAAGCGCTATTTATTCCACCGAAGAGAACAGTTTGATTCGGCAGATCCGTTAGAATCCAGGTTAAGAATTTACCTTGAATGTTTAAGCTAACCATTTGTTCAGACATAAAGGCTTTGCAGCATTAAGAGTAGAATGAGATCAAGAAATGCAGTCTGGATTCTTGGTTGCAATTTCAAACAATACTTTGCAACCAATGCTGACATCTACGTCCCGAGATAAATGCTGGACAGCCTATTCACAACATATTGAATATATATGAAAACAGGCAAGGCAGATGTTTCTTAAAAGAGTAAGTTTCAACAAGTGTTTTAAGATCGTGTTGCAAATGTCAGTGAATAAATTATGGCTCAAAATAATCGGCTACACGAGAGAGAGCATATAACGCTACATCGTACATGGCCGAGCATAGAACACATTACTTATGAAGACTCTTTAAGGACCATATATGTTCAAGATTAAAGAGCCATTTCATTCGTTCTTAGTGACTTGTTACGAAAAGTTTACAGCACATCTACATATTATCTCGATTACATATATATTTTCTCTCTTTTTCGTCTCTCCTGCAGCACAGACATTGACAGAAATTCAGAACATAGTGAGAGAGAAGCAGACAGGTTTATTTAAAAGCAGAAACTGAACTTCGGTGTTTTCTTAATTGTTTATCTGGCAGTGTTGCGTTAACACTCGAAATGGCTGTTTACATAAATAGATAATGACATATACTACTTTCATTTTAGTAGTAATTCCAGAAGATCCTTTACACAAATAACACTGTCTTTATGAATGTAGTATGCTTATGCAGTTAGTCGAAGCTTAATACAACATAAGCTATATTTTGTAGGTACGTTTGGTGTTTGGCTAAAGACGTCATTGCTGGTTGGCTGCTGAATGCACTGCCAGGCATAAGGCGAGTCAGGGCAAAATATCGAACACCTTATTCCACACAGTACGCTGAAGTATTAACAACACGAATGACCGCTCAAGACTTGCCCAAAGACTCAGTCTCTTTCTGTTTCTCTCACTTTCTATGTCTCTTTCTCTGTCTATCTGTCAGTTTGTCCCTCGTCCCCCCTCTCTCTTGCGCCCCTTCTCTCTCTCTCTCTCTCTCTCTCTCTCTCTTCTTCTCACTCTCACCCCCCCTCTCTCTCCCTCTCTGTCGTCCACCTCCCCCCCACTCTCGCTCTCTCTCTCTCTCTCTCTCTCTCTCTCTCTCTCTCTCTCTCTCTCTCTCTCTCTCTCTCTCTCTCTCTCTCTTTCTCTCTCTCGCTCTCGCTCCCCCCCTCTCCATCTATCTATTTATCTATCTATCTTTCGCTTTCCCTCACCATTCCCATCTCCCTCCCCACTCCCCATCTCTCTCACTCTCTCTCTTTTCTTTCACAGATCAACCCAGCCTTCTCTGTCTGCCTGTGTCTCTCATTTGGTTCCCAAGAGAATTAATACCATGTTAAATATGCTCCTGTGCATGGAAATAAAGATAGGACATTTATTTTATCCATATACAGATGAGCTCAAGTACATGAATCAGTGAGCACTTATTTTTTGAGCTGCCGTGGTGGGTTTCGTAAATTTGTATTGTTTTCATTCTCGCTATGAAGGAGAGAGCTTTTCCTGTGATGGTGCCATTTACACGCATCGTTCGATTACTGTAACGACTTTTCTTTTTTGTTTTCTTATCGGCTTTACATGAGCATGTTTTTGGGCTTAATTCATTTTACAAGATTTAATTTAAAATTCAAAATATACATTGCAATCAACGCCATATTACATGTTCAGACTTCAAACACAGACACGCTATTGACAATATTCAAAATCGAAGAAAGGAATCAGACACCGTAAGTTTTGTGAGGAAAAGTTTCTATCAGTGATTCTATAAAAAACGAAACAATTATCTGTGTTCACGGTTTGTTTCATTGAGCTCTGGATACAGAATGATCTAAATATATATTCAATGCATTTCCCTTGTAAAATACACATACGGCTAAGCTTTTCTGATGGAAAAATAAGCACAACAGTGGTATTACATTTGAATTTTAGCCTATAACATTGTTGTGAGTACTTTATCAGTTTAAGGAAAGGAACAATTGCACAGTCCTTTATCCACTCATCTGCCACGCCGGCATATAGCTTGGGCGTGGAAAAGCATTAATACATTTTGATATGCGGTTATATGATACTACATTCCAAATTTAGGATACAACATAAATATATCTTCTAAGACATCAGATGATATGAAGTAGTTACATAGTTCTCGGTACCTCATGCTAGGTGGCCTGAAAGGCTGTAACACATGGCACTCTGAGATATAATGTACAAGTGTTCGCTTATATTCTTCATTACACAATTTACACTTAGTTTGTTTGACGTTACAAACTGTACTGACCTGCCAATACAATCTATATCCAAGCCTGATTCTTGCAGTCACAACATCACACTGTCTTGTTCTTGTTTTATATAAACGATAGATAAATGAATCTTGCCTAAACCGGTCATAGTGCTTTATGCTACAGCTTTCAGGGCGTTGAGAATTAATCAACTCAGTCAAGTCCTCTCTGAAAGAAGCTTTAATGATGCATAAGATCCTAGAAAGAGGTATTCCAAGATCTATATCCACACTTTGTTTGTCACATGCTGACTTTGTTAGGCGATCAGCATGATCATGCCTAGGGATTCCAACATGCGATGGAATCCACACAAAACTTATATTATGACCTCGTTCTTTTGCACGATACACGTTTATCCTGATGTCATTTGCAATATATCCCGCACCTTTGTCAAGAGTGTTCAGAGCCTGGAGAGCACTCTGTGAATCGCAGAAAATGACCCCTGAGCCTTGATGCAATAGAAATTCGGTGGCCATGAGTATTCCTGCCAACTCTGTTTGCATGGTGCTAGCCCAGTCATGAACCCTCCTACAATCCTGGTGCTGCAAAATATTGTTTTTATATACAATAAAAGCGCATCCTGCTCTGCTCCCAGACTGCAAGGATCCGTCAGTGTAGCATTCGTATGCATTGGAAAGAGTTTCTAGATGATCATTTATAATTGCAAGTGCATACTGCTATAGTATAGCAGGGGAGACACTGTCTTTTTTGGGGGGCAGTCGTATAATATACACTTAGGTCCGAAATTTTCCACGGTGGTACAAAACGTCCATGTAGGGTCTTAGTTAGGGATATGTTCAGCTGAGCTAAGTGTTTACACGATACTTGTACCCATGGATTTGAGTATGAATCGGTGTTGTCATTCAAAGTTAGCTCTTCTATTCTGTGTTTTAGTTGTCTTTGGAAGTCTGTACAATGGAGGGGTTCTCTAATTGATTTGACACTAAATGTGGTATTTATGTATACTATTCTTTCATAAACAGAAGGCAAATTAAGTTCTGTTCTCATATTCACAATCCTTGCTGTTCTAGGGGCACCAAGAATGATCCTCATGGCTTCATTTTGTACACTTTCTAGACTAGTCAACTCTGATTCCTTGAACAATATTAGGTGCAATGCATGGTAATCTATGACCGACCTTATGTATGAAAGTAAAAGAGTGTTGCAATATTGACATTAATACCATGGTCTTTGCCGACAAGTGTCTTAAGTGGCTTCAGCCGCTCCCACAGCCTTTTCTTCAGGTTTCTAATGAACTCTGAATCATTAACAATCACCCTAAGGTATTTGTATTGATGGCAGAGATCTAGCTCAACGTCATTTATATGAAACCTTGGCACAGGGATTGTCTTTGGGTTAAGTGCCTTGTTTTTTTTTTCATTTGAGATTATCAAGCCACACTCAGTAGCCCTTGCAGAAAGTATATCTAGAATCTCTTGCATTCTCTCCTCGGATGAGGATTTAATACAAATGTCATTGGCATAGCAAATAATTGAGTCATTGCCTGCAAGTGGTATATCGCCCAGTAATCTATGCATTAGGATATTAAATTGCATGGGACTAAGTACGCCTCCCTGAGGAGTGCCGAGTTCAAATACTTTTTTTTGTATGAGTACTCTTAATGCCCCTCAAGAGAACCTGAGCCGATCGATTCGATAGTTACATTTGAATCCATGTTAACAGATTTCCCTGAATATCAAAGCTAGCTAGTTGTTCAAGGATGATTTCCCTGTTTACAATATCAAAAGCAGATTTAAAATCAAGAAATACGGTTTGCATGCCTGGGTTTGAGTTTGTTAAGTACTCTGCAAAACAGTGCTGACTGCTACGCCCTGGGAGAAATCCATACAGTCTGGGGGATAACTTAGCATTTATGCGATACATGAGCTTGTTCAGAATTATTCTCCCAATTACTTTGCACAGACAGGAGGTCAAGGAAATGGGTCTGTATTTATCAGTATTGGGTTTGGGTATAGGAATGATTAAGCTTTTCGTCCAGGAGCTTGGGAGGATTCCTTGTGATAGGCTGAGTCTATACAGGTGTAAAAGTAGGTTGCCTGGTACCTGAGCAATGTGGCGAAGGACGCTGTTAGTAATGACGTCCTCGCCAGGGGCAGTTGCCTTACCTTCCAGAAAGGCGTTGTTCAGTTCCTACTAGGTTATTTCGACAAAATCGGAGGGATCAATAGGAGCACATGCTATTGCTATATTGAAAATTCTATCTATTTTCGACTTGTTGAGCTGATTTTTTATCCCTTGTGGAAGTGAGTGTACCTGAGAATTTCCAGCCCACTGCTCTAGCAGCATATTAGCCTGTTCCTGTGGACTGTGGAGCTGCAGTGTTGTGAGAGCTTTACCTGTCAGCCTATTAATTTTTCTCCAAACGTCAGCTACAGAAGTTTGTATATTGATACTTTGCAGGAATTGTTCCCAGTGTTTACTACGAATCTGAGTTTCTAATTCTCTGAATTCCTTGTTGGCGTTCAGAAACTGCATAAGATTATCTGTCGTCTTATTATCTTTATAACAATTAGCAAGCTCCTGAACCCGTTTGTTCCCTTGCCAGAATTGGGTCATTGATCCACCTCGGTGCATGGGACCGAGGTGGTGAACAGACCCATGTGTCATAGCAGTCAGTGACAACTTTGATTAGATCCTGAGAAAATGTATCAACAGTTGTTACTTCATAGGTGTTATACCAGTCATAGACCCGTGCCTTGAAGTGATGCTCCAGGCCCGGTGGGATGATTATTCGGAGCCTAGGTGATCTAGGGGCTGAGTCGCTGTCTATAGTATAATCTGTTCGTATTGCAAAGTGGTCACTAACTAACTCTCGCACCAGTGAAGTACAGACATTACCATGAACTAATTTTTTGCCAAATACATTGTCTAACCTGCCACCTCCCAAATGAGTCTCTGCTTCTGTGTCATATACTGTCAGTGATCTACTATTGATAAAATGTTTGAATTCTTCCCAATTACTATTACGTTGGTTGTCTGCAAAGTGTGGATGCCTTGCATTGATTTGGTTGTGAAAATTGGGGAGAGAACTAGCCAGAAATTTTGGGATTGTGGTAACTGAAATGCGGAGTCCCAAACCCGTAGATTTATCCAGGCATGTCAAAGGAGCGAATAAATACGTTACCCATGAATAGTATTATCCTCTATTATCAAGATATATATCTGCTGCACCAAGTAAGCAAGACACGTAAAATGCTTTGGTATTGGCTGGTTTTATTTACTTTTCAACAAATCTTAAGGACTAATTCTGTTGACTTTGCTAATTAATACTATTGTTCTTTCCTTTTTCAATTGTTTGCTCACATCAACTTCACATTCAGCGCTTTCTTCACCACTACAATATGATCCTATTTTCTGCGTAAATCAATAAGTATACGAAGGGAAAGATAAGAATTTGTGAAACTACTTATTAGAAATATTAGTGAAGCTTCTCACAGAAATGATTACGTGCATCACAAACGGTTACTCATCAATTAAAAGGGTTCCATTTTATATAAAAAGCACCACTTTTTGTAATTTACGTTTAACAGTACTTGCACATTATAATATCACTGTCTGTCTTCAAGCGCAGTTTTAAGCATATTTTTGTTTATCTTTATACCCTATTTTCCCTATGTCCATTGTAACTTCTTAATGTTTTTTTATTAGGTATGCTAAGCAGCCCATTGATGATTTTTCTCTTAAAATCTTCTTTTGATTATCTCTTTGTTTGTGTGTGACTTTTACCCTGTCTGTTTTTCTGTCCATCTCTCTCTCTCTTTCTCTCTCTCTCTCTGTGTTTGCGCGCGCGCGCGCGCGCGCGTGTGTGTGTGTGTGTGTGTGTGTGTGTGTGTGTGTGTGTGTGTGTGTGTGTGTGTGTGTGTGTGTGTGTGTGCGTGCGCGAGTGTGTGTGTGTGTGTGTGTGTGTGTGTGTGTGTGTGTGTGTGTGTGTGTGTGTGTATGTGTAACACAAGAGTAATGCAGGCAATGCTCATTCGAACATGAACAATATTATCATATATTACAGTCATCATTTCCGGAAAATACACACACATCAATACTTCGAGTCATTACGCCTTTAGGTAAATGAAGAATAACCATCATTGCAGTTTTATTTGTGGCAAACATATCTTTTATCATTGAAATAAGAGTTAACAGGACATATATTACATATACCATCTCTTAATGCATTCTTTAGCTAGCTCTTGAAAATTTTAATATGTTTCACTGAACGCAAGAAACTATATCAGATTCTAAATCAACAAGTGAAACAGATTTAGCATAGAATTTAAAAACACGGTGCTATTGAAAAGAAGGATCTCGAGAAAAATAAAAGACGTAGTTGGAAATTAACATTTTGCAAGAGCTGGCAAGTATGGTTTGTTTACAATGTTCAACACCAGAATAGCACATTGATTTATAAAGCAGCCAAAATGACGATGACTCCTTATAAAATTACATTATATATTACAGATATTCAAGATAAGTTACAAAGAACTGACAAATGCTAACCATGCATTATTTGACAATTTTGCAAAGGCTTTTTTTTTTCGTATCAACTATTTAATAAGGCGAAAAAACATGAACAATTACAAGCATTGGTGGCAAGCAAGACTGGATCCCATTTAGAGGCATTCTGATTCCAAGCTTTAAAAATTAATCCTGATAATTTATTTTGCGAAAATAACGTTCAAGATTAAACTTAAAACGAAAATAATCAAACTGCTTAATCATAAAGCAGTATTACCATATACAGCATAAGGTGTTGAGAGCCTGCCATTTTATCTTAACCAATCTGTATATCTATATCTATCTATCATTTATCTGTCTATCTGTGTCTTTTGTTTTTCATCAATTACGAGGTGGTCACAAAGGAGAATATATTAATATCAATTAGTTTGTGTGTGTGTGTGTGTGTGTGTGTGTGTGTGTGTGTGTGTGTATGTGTATGTGTGTGTGTGTGTGTGTGTGTGTGTGTGTGTGTGTGTGTGTGTGTGTGTGTGTGTGTGTGTGTGTGTGTGTGTGTGTGTGTGTGTGTGTGTAACACAAGAGTGATACAGGCAATGCTCTTCTTTGCATTGCAATGAAATTTAGTTCACCTGATGATAGATTCACATAGATACATTTAATTGAAAGAACACTTTCAGCAGCCACATATTCTAAATTTGTCACAAAGATTTTACAAACATAACTCAGCATTTGGTCATCTTAAATGTGAAAAACCTTTTAAAATACGTGACGATATTTACCGAAACTAACGCCATTTTTTTTTTTTTTATTATCATCAAATCTTGACATATATAACCTTCACGAGTTACGAGATGACATTGGGAATGGGAAAAACCTCTGAATTAAGTCCAGTGCGAAATTCCAGGCCACGCGTTTTGGATATCGACCCAAAAATCAAACCAAAATCAACAGCAACAATAAAGTATCTTTATCTTAAAATTTTCATATGTTACAGTATTACCCAAAAATGTATTAGATAATTTGAAGACAGATGAAAGAAATACCAAATGTAGCATTGCTCCACGAAATTTAAAATTCGCTAATAAGAGAAAAAACTCAATGGATCAGGATATGAGTTTCAGCCTATAAAGCAAAGATAATGATAATAATGATGATGATGATAATAACAACAATAATAATAATGATAATAATAATAATGATAATAATAATAATAATAATAATAATAATAATAATGATAATAATAAAAAAATTATAACAATAACTAACAATAATAACAATAAGAAGAGTAATAATAATATATATGATCATAATAATGATAATAATAATAATGATAATAATAATGATAATAATAATAATAATAATAATAATAATAATAATAATAATGATGATGATGACAATGATGATAATAATAATAATAATAATAATGAAAAATGAATAAATAATAATAATAATGGTGAAAAATAAATAATAACAATAACAATAATCATCATAATTAAAGTGTTATGACAATAATGCTTATTTATATGCTTATATACATGTCCATATATATGAATATGTACATTTATATACATTTATATATACAGTATCTGCTTACTGTATATAAATGAAGATATATATCTGTATAAATGTGGATGGCTGTACTTTCTACCTCATAAATTATCAGTTTATTTCTCTCTGCAAAAACTTATCAGATCATTATTCACTGGCACATAAAATAAAGTCAATGGAAGGTATGTAATTTAAGTTTTAAACTATTCTGAATAAAATTCCTATCAATGTATTTAGAACTTTGTTTTCTCCCCACTACAAAACTGAAATATCTTTTTTTGTGATGAGTATTAAATTCTGGTTAGTGATAAACATATGATCATATTGATTCTATTAACTGTTCTTGGATACAATATTAAAAATTATAACATGGTAATGATGATCACATAGGAACATTCATAATAATAATAATAATAATAATAATAATAACAATAATAATAATAATAATAATAATAATAATAAGGATAATAATATCAATAATAATAATAAAAATCAATAATAATCATAATCATAATCATAATCATAGTCATAGTCATAATCATAACAATAATAATGATAATAATAATAATAATAATGATAATAATAATAATAATAATAATAATAATAATAACAGCAAGAACACTAATAATAATAATAATAATAATAATAATAATAATAATAATAGTAATAATAATAATAATTATGATCATAATAACAATATCAATGATGATAATAGTAATAATAACTTGAATGATCAGAATATGACACAACATGGAAGATACAGTAAACAAAAGCCTACAAAAACAACCCAAGTACTTTATAGTATGCTAAACTTATCTACCATCCATAGGGCATTAATACCAACTCAAAATGCTTACTTATCCATTACCTTTATAGAAATAACACAAACTCATTGGGTAAATGTATCCATTTTTTTGTATGGTATCAACACCAACTCAAAATGCTAATTCATTCACTATCCATATGGTATGAACACCAATTCAACACCTTAATTTATCC
Organism: Penaeus chinensis; assembly: GCF_019202785.1. NCBI lineage: Eukaryota > Metazoa > Arthropoda > Malacostraca > Decapoda > Penaeidae > Penaeus > Penaeus chinensis. Next base: position 1,562,144 of record NC_061835.1, read on the forward strand.
ATTATCCTTAACACCAAATCAGAATATTAGAAAAAAAAACGGGAGGAGGGGGAGAGGCATGAAACTCACATCCTTGATCCACAGTGCAGATGCCGTACAGTGAATGAAAATGATACAGTCAGTTCTCATCAATCCTGATACCGGACTGTTCTTAACACTAATTTATTTCCCTCACTGAAGTACGGTATGTGTGTGTCGTCTCTCACTTCTAAAATGGGATTTGTGAGGATATCCGAATTCAAGAGAGGTGACTGGGGTGACAGGGACCACGAGTTGGCCACATTCTAAACCTTTTCTAACTGAGCAGAGTCCTAGTCGAGAATTTTGACACGCATTAGAAGAATTTCCGTGCGAGGTTTAGATTTCTGGTAGTGAAAGTCTGTGTAACCAAAGTCTAAGCACTGTAATCAGTAACATATATTGGGTATCTTTTTCTCTTTTTTGTGTGTGCCAATAGTGACTGATTTATACAGAAGATATACACATATTCCTGAAATATCTAACAAATCATCAAAAACAGCTTCTATATGAAACTTTGCCCAGTTTGATATACCTTTAAAATATGGCCAGTAGTGTTAATAACAATAATTTAAGTTGTGACAATGGTATTGTGCGCAACATCGTCACAAAAAAAGACAAATAAATAAAATTACACAATTGACAGTATCAGATACATAAACATGTGCAGTTTTATAACCTATTTACATGAAACTTTCTTGTCATAATTCATGAGAGTAAAGAAATTAATTGCAAGTCTATTAATCCCAAAGCCAAGCTATAAAATAGATATCAAGTGAAATACTTTTAAAGAGAAAATCAACCATGAATCAAGATTATTTAGTAAAAATATGACACTTAAACATATATTGTGGTTAGACTAATATAACATAGTTTATTCAGGACCCTGATATGCTTCGCTCATGTGGGTGCCATACTGCGTGGATACACCAACCTAACAATACCCACATTTGTTAAATCAGCACTGTAATTATGAAACTACACTTGATGAAGTTTTTATTACTATGATGATTATGGTCTCTAAATATTGATTTTACCACACACACACACACACACACACACACTCCAAATGTTAATGAGTATGTAATACAAATCAGTTGTTTCATTAAATATACAGACATACAAAGCTGGCTTAAGATCATAGACTTGCACACCTTTTTTTAAACAATTTTAGCGTTGCTTGTATCCTTTTGCCAGGACTATAACTACATGTTATATTCAGACAGAAATATCTGTTCCTCACTCATTATAGTACACCAAGTATAACATATAATTATATTCCTCTGTTGGCTTTCTTTAGCATCCTGTTTTTGAGCAACATTTTTGTGTCCACCTTTTTTGGAACTTTATGTATGTCATCAGATAAGAAATCATCCTTAAAATCTTCTTGTTGATCAAGGAGTTTGGTAGGCAAAAAGTCTTTTGATTTTAATGACATAGATAAACCTTGAAATAACCATGACAAAAATTGTTTTGTCAAATGACGCAAAATGAGTCCTAAATAAAGCGTATATTGCATGGTAAGTTTCCCTTAGTCTCTCTGTTGGCAGTTTCTTGTATGTATAAACTTTACATATTTACATATCCTATTCTCATGAATAAGGAGAGTCTTCCTCTATACTCGGTGTATTAACAGAACCCAGGGCCTTCAGAGAATATCTGTTTCAACCAGGCCACCACTAGTGCGTTTTGTTGTCAGGTGCGTGTCCCCTCCCACAGTAGATAAGGAGGAGGTCTTGGGGTTGGGGAGGGTGTTGGTATGAGAGGCCTGGGACTGGGATGGGGATGGGGACGAAGCAAGGTTCGAGAGCGACCCGTGTGACACTGGTGCCAAGGAGAGGCCTAGGCGTGCTGACAGATTACTCTCACTACCTGTTTTCTTTAAGTCCACATTAGCCGGAGCGAGACGACCTCCTGAACGCTGGAGTGCCTGAAGGCGTTGATATTGCTCTTGCAACTGCTTCTGACGCCTGAGTAGCTCCATATGCCTTGCTTCTAAATTTTCCTGCCTCTGTTTTGGAGGTGGTGTTGGTGGCACATTGCTTGTATTTTGCTGGCGATGCCCAGCTCCTTCCTGAGAGTTGACACTCTCGGTACTGCTGCTGTTGGAGGATAGCTGCCCAGCCTTTGCGCTACTCGTCGAACTGTTGGTGGAGGCTGACGAGGCTGTTGAGTCTTCGCTAAACGAACCTCGTCCAAGGGGTGGCCGTTGCCGCAGCACCGGACCATACAATTCACGACCCTCAGAGTTCCGTAACACACCGCCCACCACTGTCGCCACAATCCCACCTGGGGGAACCGAGGCTGACCTCGGGGCTGGACTCATGGGCGAGGAAGGGGACAGCATGGGGGATTTAGATGAGGTCCGGGGGGGAGGTGGGGGAGGCAAACGGTGTGGCTCTCCACTAATGCTGCCCCTTGGAGACGATCGGCCAGATCCTGCTGAAGCATTGGAGGCCACACTAAGGCGGTGTTCATCACGCGGGGGTGGCAGGGGCGCCTGGCTGCTGCTGCCTGCTGCCCTGGGGAGTGTGCTGGACACCCCAGGAAATACTGAGGCTGGGGTCTTGACTGGGGACGACTGGGAGTCAGAACTGGGGAAGGACGGCAGCCGCCTGACGCCCGTATTAGTAGTGCTAAGGGCGGAAGTGACAGTGAGGCTGGTCGGGGCAGCAGTGGCCAGAGGTGTGGCGGGTGTTACATCGATGCTACTCTTGCGGCTCCCTGCCTCAGATGGGGGCCTTGCGAAGGTTTGCAATTCGTCTAACAGAGCGTCGAGTGCGTTCTCTGCACGAAGGCGCGGTTGTCCATCTGCACCGACACCGGCGGGTGCCACGTAAGGGCCCGCGACAACACCGGGCTGCTGCAGGAAGAAGACCGAGGTTAGGGTTGGTCAGCATCACGGGGAGTCAAGAACCGGCACAACATTACCCAAGGAAGGGCAGACACTTACCCTCAGACTCTCAAACTAACCTGTTTATCTTGTTAAAAGTTGTTAATATGATTAATAGTATTACTGTTCAGTAAGCTAGATCTATAAAAGTCTGCAATAAAATCATAATACAGTGCACTAAGCCGGCATTGACTCGCCCAACGAAAATAATGTATATATATTATCAAATCTTATATCACAACACATAAAATAGGCATGCGACACCCTCATGCTGTGTCACCAATGCACCTCAACTGCTGCTGCTGCTGCGCCTGCTGCTGGCTACGGGTACAGCGAATCAGCAATGCACATTCATTCTAAACAACAGAATCAAAACAGAAAACAATGTGTGTAATGTTGTGCAAATCAACTACAAAAGTAAATATTTGAACATGCAACACATGAACGACTGCTTGACCAACCCACTAAAGTAGGCTTACAGTGTATTACGGAAACGAAGGAGGTTACTATACATATTATATATATACATATAAAATCTGTAGGATAATTCCACTTCGTGAGGACAAACTAAACATTGCTGAACAGTTCATGTGTCCCATTTATAAACGTTTACTTTATCTGTCCCATTCGAAATTGTTTGCAAAAATGGTACATCACATCAGATCTCGCATACCCAGTCTCGTATCGACTGCTCCCTTTCTCTTTAAACAGTTCCCCAACAATTTAGAAGGGGACAAGGGTTGCCTGTGGCGTGTTCTCTGTCCTCATGAACACTCGCCACGGTTAGCGTTCCTACCACCAGTTTCTTTGATTGAGGCTTTATACCAGGAATACCATCTGGATAGTTTGAATGTTAATCAGGATTTGCTTTGATATGACAAGCTTTTGATGGCCAAACAGTCCCTTTGTGATGAAAAGAAATATTAAAACAAAGGATGTGCTACGACTTCCATATTTATCTTCATTATATAGATATTT
>NC_061835.1:1583532-1586032 GCF_019202785.1 Penaeus chinensis
TGACAATAATAATAACAGTTATGATAATAAAAATAACAACAATAATAATAATAATTATAATAATAATAATGATAATAATAATAGTCATAATAATAATAGCTATAATAATGAAAATAACAATGATAATACTTAATAAACAGTAATAAAAATTAATATGATCATAATACTTATACTAAAACTAAAATAATAATAATAATAATAATAATAATAATAATAATAATAAATAATACCAAAGATCAATAATAATACCAGTAATAATAGTAATAATAATAATGATGACAATAATGACAATAAAAAGAGTAATAACTACAATGGTGTTGTTTTTTTACTACTAGTAATAATTAATAATAAAATTATTATTATTATCATTAACATTTTGAAATTTGCTTTTCATCATTATGACAAATCATTATGTTTATCATATTATATCAATTTTTCTATAACAATATTTTAGTTAAAATGAAACTGAATTCATGTTTCATAAAATTTCCAGATTACCAACAGCATCATCGGTGGTACAGTTCCTTCAGTAAGAATAACTCATCTCAGTGTGTGTATCTTCTGTCACCAATCTTAGATTTTGCAGAGTACCTTATCACTGTCTTGCAATACATAACTTTGCTAAGATGCTCACTACTGTCGTGGTAATAAATTTGTGAAGATCAACCCTTTTGGTGTGGTAAAAAGCACAAAATGTAAAGAGAATATCTGGTCACATTTTCACCTTACACTATACTTAAATTTTTACAGCAGATGTTTTGGTACCTTATAAGAAACACAATTGCCAGTTGTTTGTCCTGGAAAAATTGACGCGATGAAGGAATATGATATATCTTCCTGTGTAACAAAGGAAGCTATATCTTCATGTCTTTAATATACCATGGCACTTTACTATGATATAAATTATCCCAAAAGACAAGCTATTTATGAATAACACCTAATAGCATATATGCACCTCAAACTAAATTTTGACAATAATCTTTCTATTACTCTTTTCTATACCTTACTGTGCTAATGCGTGCATTTAAAGATGGATCATTCTTCCATCTGGGTATATACCACATGATACAATTAGACCTTAAGAATAGATATTCCTAGAACTAGGAAGAACTACATCTTTTTACAGTCTATGCTATCATACTATTATATGAAAACCTTTTAAAAACTGGTGATATAATTTGCAGGGGTCCTACCTCTAAGACATATCTGATAAGGAAAAGTATAAAAAGGAAGGGTGAAAATGCAGTTCTAAAAACAGGTTAAAAGTATAGTAATTACAAGAAGGAAACACAGGTTAAAGGATAAAAAGTAATAAGGAAACTGAATAATAATTAACACTATAATAGTAATAAAAACAGGAAAAATAGTTTGCAGACTTGCTGCATATCTATTTGCTTAAAATTTGTTGTGCCGTAATAACTTTGCATTCCATGCTCATACCCTAAGAGAAATATTGTAAACAGAAACATGCATTCATGTAATTTACCCAAGTGAGGGGACTATTGTCGGGACTGTGGAGGGAACTCTTCACTGAAAGAGACTGATTACATGCACTGGGATCTGAATGTCAAGGGAATCGTAACATAGGGAAAGGGCTTGCTGACTGTAATTTCTATATGAGATGAAGATGTTACTGGAATGGAGAGAGGGAGTGATGATATGAAGATTGCTGAAGAGAAGGAAAGGCATCGTGAGAGGGTTGGCATTTCATGTTCCCCAGTTTAAGACAGGGTAGGTTATGCGGTGTCATGTTCCTCAGGCTAGGTTAGGTTAAATTAGATTATGTTACCTTAGGTTTGGTTAGATTAAGTTCACTTAGGAGCCAAGGACAAAGGGACTGGGGAACTAGAGTATGTAGTCTCATGAATAAGGAGGAATTAATGAGTATAAGTTCTGTGAGAACTGCCAGAATATATATTCATTTTTTTCTTTTAATTTTCAGAAATTGGACTTGGTCTACATGACTTTATCCTTTTGACAAACATTAAATATCAATGGCTTTGGGTTATTTTTATTATTGCTTGACACTATGCAATTTGCATGAGTACTTTATTCTCTCAGCAAAACATGTCAATGGGAAACTGTACATGTAATAACAAAAATTGCACAGAGGTATTTTCATTTCTGTGATCATTTAAAAAGAAGTAAAGAGTGACATGCTACTAGTACTGATGAGAATGTCATTTGGGTTTTACTTAATACATATCTGGGTGTAGGGACATAGCCAGGATTTTAGAAAGACACAGGGCACCTGGAAAATGGTTAGACTTCCAGAGGTTTCAAAGAGAAAGTCTGAGAAACTTCTCTTATATCTTATACTCTGCATGGTTGAAGATTTAGCTTTGTGTTTTATTGATCACTTATAAACGTCATTGGTGATTTATCAATTTTAATAATTCAGCGATCAATTTACAAATCTTATGGGGGAACATACTTCACTGGCCTATATCACTGTTTATGTGTAATGAATGAAAAGTGCAGTTTTGTAAAATTTGTGTAT
>NC_061835.1:1588532-1591032 GCF_019202785.1 Penaeus chinensis
ACAATTGATATTTCGGTTGCAATGACCGCATCATCCTCGGCAAGTGATATGTACTGTATGGTTTTTATATTACCACCCTGCAACATTAGTGGGGAGGGGTATAGGTTATTATGAGCAGATACATGTTAAATCCATTATGTCCAGCGTGGGGGGATTGAACACAAGTGTGATGGAACTCATGCCCATCCGCAGCCCTTTTCCACAGCTGCCACTCCTGCTACAGTACTGATCCATTGGGAGCCGTGACATAGATGACGTCAGGTGTATATTATCTAATTACCTGCTAGGCTACGTCAAAAACCTTTTTTCTTTCTTTAAATTAGAAAATACTTATGAGGAAAACAACTTGCAGAAACTAACATGTCAGTAAGAAAGTATAGGAAAGGCTGTCAGATGCAACAATATCCAAATGAGATATGTGTCTGCAGTCTCTGGCATGTGGGTTTTCTTGGGGATATAGTTAAGAGTTGGAGATGATGCCTATTACAGTGTACTTAACACCAGATGAACTGCAACAATGATATCCAGAACTATAGAACAACTATAATAATGAACAGTAATGGGGTGATACTTAGAGACCTATGACCCTCAAGTGATATTCAGTGTAGTACTAATGTTAATGATAGTTGCAATAATACTAACAATTGTAATGATACTGATCTCTGTAATAATAATAATAATAATAATAATAATAATAATAATAATAATAATAATAATAATAATAATAATAATAATAACAATAATGATAAAAGTAATGATAATAATAATAGTAATAAAAATAAAATGAACCATAAGATAAGATTTAACAAAAAAAATTAGAAAGAATAATAGTAATAACAATAATAACACTAAAAGTAATACTGATAATTACAACAATTATAATAATTAATAATAATAATAATAATAATAATAATAATAATAATAATAATAATAATAATGATAATAATGATAATAATAATAATAATGATAATAATAATGATAATAATAATAAAAATAAAAATAATAATAATAATAATAATAATAATAATAATAATAATAATAATAATAATAACATAATATAATAAATAATAAAATAAAAAGTAATAATAATAATATATAATAGACAACAAAACAATAATAATAATAATAATAATAACAATAATGATAATAATAACTATAATAAAAATAAGAAAAAAGTTCCTTTCCCAAAAATTTAATTTTTCTTTTGTTTGAATGAAAAATAAGAGAGTGGTTTTTAAAAATAGAAATGTTAAAAAAAAAATGAGAAGATTTGGTAGGTAGGTAGGGGGGGGGAGGGTAGGTAGGTAGGGGGGGGGGGAGGAGGGGGGGAGGGGAAAAAGAGAGGGAAAAAAGAGAGAGGGGAAAAAAAATGGGGGGCAGGAGGGGGTGTGAGAGAGGAGGGAAAGGGAGAGAGAGGAGAAGAGAAGAGGAGAGAGAGGAGGGGGGAGAGAGAGGAGGAGAGGGGGGAAGAGAGAGGAGAGAGGGGAGGGAGAAGAGGAGGGAGAGAAGGAGAGAGGAGAGGAGGAGAGAGGAAGAAGAGGAGGGGGAGGAGAAGAGGGGGAAGGGAGAAAGAGAAGGGGGGGAGAGAGAGAGGAAAAGAGAGAAAAGGGGAGGGAGAAAAGGAGAGAGAGAGGGGGGAAAAAGAGAGAGAGAGAGGGAAAGGGGGGGAGGAGAGATGGAGAGAAGGGAAAAGGAGGGAGAGAGAGGAAAGGGGGAAATTTAGGAAGGGAGAGAGAAAGAGGGAAGGGGGGAGAGAGAGAGGAGGGAAAAGGGGGAGAGGGGAGAGAGGGGGGAATGGGAGAGGGGGGAAAGGGGGAAAGAGGAGAGAGAAAAGGAAGGGGGGAGAGAGAGAGAGAGGGGAAGGGAGAAAGGGGAGGGGGGAGGGAGAGAGAGAGAGGAAGGGAGAGAGAAAGAGAAGGGAAGAAGGAAAGAGAAAGGGGGAGAGAGGGGGAAGGGAGACGAGAGAAGAGGAAGGGGGAGGAGGGAGAGGGAAAGGGAAAAGGGGAGAGAGGAGAGGAGAGAGAGGGAGGGAGAGAGAGAGGGGAGAAGAGGAGAGGAGAGAGAGGGAAAAGGGGGGGAGAGAGAGAGAAAGGGGAAAAGGGGGAGAAGAGAGAGGGAAAAAGGGGAGAGGGGAGAAGGGGGAGAGGGGAGTGGGTTAGAGAGGAGGGGAAAGGGGGGGGGGGGAGAAAGAGAGGGGAAGGGAGAGAGGAGAAAGAGAGGGGGGAGGGAAAAGGAGAGAGAGAAGAGGGAGAGGAGAGGAGAAAGAGAGAGAAAAGGAGGAGGAGAGAGAGAGAGAGAGAGAGAGAGGAGGAGGAGAGAGAGAGAAAAAAGGATTTTGGGAGGAAGAGAGAGGAAGAGGAGAAAGAGGGAGAGAGGGTGGAAAAGTCGGAGAGAAGAGGAGGGAGGAGAGAGGGAGGGTGGAAAAGGGGAGGAAAAGGAGGGAGAGGAGAGAGAGGAGAGAGAGGGGAGGAAAAGAGAAAGAAGGGGAGAAGAGGAAGGA
>NC_061835.1:1601032-1603532 GCF_019202785.1 Penaeus chinensis
CACACACACACACACACACACATAAATACACACACACACACATTAACACACACACATTAACACAGACACACACACACACACACACACACACACACACACACACACACACACACACACACACACACACACACACACACACACACATGGGAAGCAGTGACAAGAGCAGATCTAATTTGCTTGACCAGCCTTTTGTCACTTCTAACCCTGTCTTTTTTTCCTCAAACAGTCTGTCCAAAATTAGAAACAAGTTCATCTGATAAATGAAGCTTTTAGTACAACCATGCATATCATTTACAGCACTATATCGTTACCATATTCTTTCACATTTCATTTCGTTATAAAAATACATCTTTGTTTACGATAATAATTTTCAGATTGATCATCCCTTTTAGCTATAGACAGAAAGTGGTCCTGAAATGATAAGACAAAATGAAAATCTATAATGAAAGTAATACAAAAATAATCAAACAATTATGTGTGTTCATAACATACTGTTTCTCATCCTCCGCTCCCCCTCCCCCCCCCAAGAAAAAAGAAAAAAAGAAAAGAAAGTGGTTTTACAAAATCATCATTTCTCATTAAAAGACAAAAAAAAAAAAAAAAACAGAAACAAACCGCGCCAACAGAATATATAACTCGATAAATCAGTAAAGAGACAATCCGTTAATGTTCATAGTTCCTTTCAATACCTATATATATGCTATTGGAAGCAACCAAAAATAATGACTTTAGAAGATTTTGTGTGATTTTAATAATAGAAAGCCCTTTTCATATTGATCATTTAATGTCCTATATGTCATACATATAGTATATAACAAATTATTTTGAGATAAACATAAATGTAACACTTACATAAAATTTCAAAATAAACAAACAACTTTACAGAAGAGGTTATACTTATCATAGATAACCAGTCTGCATCAATCTTTACGAGATAAAAATTTTGATAATAATATGATGGAAAATTTCAAGACAACATTCTTTGATACCATCATCTCCTCTCTATACCTTTTAAGTTATGTCTATAAACAAAATGTTCACAGATAACATTCCTCTGCAATATGTCATATCCCTCCTTGCATAACCTTATGTGCCAGACCATGAAACTTCATGGTATCAGTTTTTAAACATCAAGGAATTGTATTTGCTTTGATAAAATAGATGTATAAGAATAAATACTTATAATCCTCCAAAGATGGAAAATCTTTTTTTCAATAAACAACTTTCATAAAGATAAAAGCATTTTCATAATGAAATGGCTTTCATCTGTAATACTCAGCATAACAACTACATACTTTGTTATTTTCTAAAAGAACAAGTACATTCAGCATCCTTTTAAGTTTCTATATCATCCAATATAACCTCTCATTAAGATAGTTCTCTCAAATAGCATGTGATTTAGATAGAAAATTTCAAGATTACTATGAATCATGAATAACTGCATCCAGATTTTTTCTTTGGTGATTACTTTTTTAATATTTCCAGACTTTTCAATCACAGTGAAATGAGGCCTCAAACAAAACTTCCATGGTGATGTCCTTTAGGAAATGGGTATATACTGGTATATACTGCACACATGTCAATTTCTGCAGTATTCCCAATACAGATTACTACTACATATACAACAGATAAAAACAATGATTCTGCCATCTTAATCAATGGTCTGTCTGAGCAAAGTAGGTAAAGGATTTGTAATTCTATTTACTGAAGTTTAAATATCTACTCAGTAGGGGAAATTCTTGCAACATCTGTTTTGTTTCTCCCAATCTAGTGGTAAAATAGCTTGTATTAACCCTTTTACTGCACACAACTCAAAGTGCTCATCTGCACATCCCTAAACAACTCTGATATCTGTGCCACAAAATGGAAAAATAATCTTACTGAATACTATGCCAAGCACCTCCACATATCATTTAGAAGTTTTACGATAAGCAGACAAATTAAAGGTTAAACCCTTATTTCCTATGCAGATATAATCTAAAACAGTACAGTGTCTCGAGCAAAAGGAGAGGCAAAAGCCATTAAGCCTAGATCCTATAAATTACCTGTATTATTCATACAGTATACCCTTACACTACATCAATGCCTCAGGATAATAACAAAGGCAATAGCCTTTGTTGGGGTCTTAACCCTTTATATCCTTGAAATACTGGACTTTCTTTCAAAATTTATACTACTCATTGGAAAATGTTTTCAGTATAATCATTTACAACAATCTACTAGGAAATGCAATTTCTGAAGAGGGCATAGAAAATGAAAGACAATGGAATGAGAGGCAAACACCCAACTCTGTTCCTAGCTCTAGATATAAAGGGTTAATAATGCAGATCTGCATCCTATCCTAAATTTACAGCCATCACCATCTGCTTATCTTCTCTGTTTTCTTCTCCACAGAAGCAGGTTTGTGCCTAGCAATCCCATTCCATTTTGGTTCCTGTACATATACCTGCTTCCCATATTTTCAAATTATAAGAAACTCTTCATCCCTTCTCATACAATG
>NC_061835.1:1613532-1626032 GCF_019202785.1 Penaeus chinensis
TAGATTTCACATATTTCACTATTTTCTTAGGCAAGAGAAATGATGAACAGGAAAATAGGGATTGACTAAATTACAGTAAAACAATGAACCAAAAATAAAAAATGCAAAGAATATAAAAAGTTACATAAGAATCATCATTATCACAATGATAACAGTGATAATACATGAATATATCCTTTTGTGTCAGACCTTCCTAAGAAATAATCCATGGTGTCTTTGTAATTTCTCTGAAGCACCTAAGAGCCAACAAAACCATAGTTAATGAGAACCAGACACCAAAAAAATCTTGAAATCAATAACAATCCATCAATAACTGGAGGAGTCCTATTTTTCTGTCAATATCAAGTATTCAGTAACCTACTGGAACACAGCTACCAATCATAAATGCACTGGCTGCCTACAAGAATGTTGTAATATTTTGTCAATGAAAATTTACTCAGAGAATCTGCATTTGGTTTCCTAAGTGATGAGCTAGTTATTGGCAATTTGATGACCAAAACAAAGACAATGGTACCTATTTGAAGAACCTGCATGGCAAGTAAAAGGACAAATTTTATTCCACCTGAAGGAGTTCTTATCAGTGGGGAAGCCATGAGTTGATGGTGAAACCTTTTCAATTAGAAAGGCAGAAATCTAAATCTGCACAGAAGAATCAACTTTCTGCATGGAAGAGAGTTGATGGGCAAGAGCAGAAGCCTGCCAGTAGAACTGTGCAAATGCAGATAAGCTCTACACTTAGATCTATCAATCAGGAATGCAGAATAAAGATTTCAGTAAATAGAAAGTGTAGGCTATCAAGACATTTATAATCTAGTAATATGTCAGATTTTATATTTTTCCTTTGCCAAATAAATGCAAGAAATTGTCAGACATATTAGTGTCCATCAAAAATGAAACCCTGCAAAACAAATCACAGAGGCTGAAATTGTGTGTCACCTCACTCAACATGGATCTTATGTTTAGTTTGCGGAAAGTAGTTATCTTGATGCCATTACAGGTTACCTTAAAAATGAGGATTTCTTTTTAAACTCCCTCTACTTTTAAAAGGAAAGGTGGATCAAAGACCTGACTAAAAAAGGATGTTGCCTCCTTAATAATCATTATAAATGCTTCTCAAACACTTTGTAACTGGGATGAGAATCAGCCAAAGTACAGACCGTTTGGCTGCTACTTAACAACCAAATTATTTTTTTTCCACTGTATGGAATATGCACCAACTGCCACAGCTAAGAACAACAGCTTCATAAAAAGTGCATCAAAAACAAGAAAATAAAAATATAGTTTCAAGTCTATCAAACCTTATACATAAGATGAATTCTAATTGAATTCTTCCATTATTTACCAATGGTTCATATAATTACCTAAGATCTATAATTGAATGACCAGCAATCTTTGGTTTGAAGCAACTCCATCTATTCTTGCAAAAGGCATGCTGATTTATTAGTAAATATGATAATACCAAGTATTCAGTAACCATGAAAATAAAGAAAATGAACACAAGATCATTTTGTATTAAACATTTATACATCATGGCTCTTTTTAGTATAAGAAAAAAATATAAGAAAGAAAATCACAAACAAGGCCATTGGTTGAGTACATTAGTCCTGATAGATAATTCCATATACATTGCAGCTGCTGTTATGAATGTTCATGATGAGGCATATAAAAATGAGGTAGAATTGGTGGAGTCTGGGTAAAGGCAGTAAAGAGTGAAAAAAGTTATATTACATTGCTACTAAATGCTTTTGTGTGTGTGTGTGTGTGTGTGTGTGTGTGTGTGTGTGTGTGTGTGTGTGTGTGTGTGTGTGTGTGTGTGTGTGTGTGTGTGTGTGAGTGTGTGAGTGTGTGAGTGTGAGTGTGAGTGTGAGTGTGAGTGTGTGTGTGTGTGTGTGTGTGTGTGTGTGTGTGTGTGTGTGTGTGTGTGTGTGTGTGTATATATGTACATATGTATAATTGTGTGTGCACAAGCCCTTAAGCATATGTGTGTGTACATGTGCTTATATACATTTTTGTTTCTAAGGCAGATAATTATAAAAAAAAAAAAAAAAAAAAAAAAAAAATATGTACTAAAATAGAAGCCTTTGCTACTGATATACAGTGAGTGTGTGTGTTAGTAAATATCATAATACCAAGTTTTCAGTGACCATGAAAATAAATAAAATTAACACAAGATCATTTTGCATTAAACATTTATACATCATGGCTCTTTTTAGTATAAAGATGAACACCTTTATTTCATTCATACTTTGTCTTGAGAACTTACTCATATGCTAACTTACTCATACACTCCCCCATCTTTTGCTTATATGCCTTTGCTGGTCAATTCATCACTTATACATTGTTGTCTAAGCCATTTGTCCAAGTGAAAAGGTGTGTCAGTCCCCAATTAATTCATTCTATAACCATATTTCTTTCTTTTTCTATGCATGCACCTGCATATCTACAGGCTATAGTCATTCTGTGTCTTCATTCTTTCCCAACTGTTTCAACATCTAGCATACACAAATACTTATTTTTTTCACTCCCCATTATTCTTTTTCAGTATCATCCTGATCCTTTTTTATCATATCAAAACCACACAGCAGTTTGCATATCCTGCCAGTTCTTTAATAATCTATAGACCACCGTGGAAGGGTTAATAAATCTACAATGAATACTAATGGCTATTCTTTGTATCTTTCTCTTCTACAGTTTATGCATCCATTCCATGTATGAGAATAAGACTGAGGTAGCAGATAGCCAAGGCGGACTTCATCCATCAAACACAATGAAGAGACTTTAACCATCTTTTGGACAGAAAGTGTTCCTAATTGCTCATTTTTTCCCTATGAGTTCAATCTGCAAGATACAGTAATCAGTCTGGACAGAAAATTAGGCAGAGAGCCCTAACAGATAAGAAACACAAATGTGAAAAATATCCCTTAACACTATTCACTGTACTGTAACCCAATAACCATTGTATTCTAGACCCAAGTATAATAAGTAAGTTCAAAATCTTACAACGTGCCCAAGCCTATGAAAGTTTACACGTGTGTATCCATATACGTATTCATGAGAATGAGTGTCTTTGAAAAACTGTAATCGATATATCTAAAGTTCATATGGCACCTGTTTGTAAAAATTTTGAAGATAAAATTCATTAAAAGAAATGAGTACAGAGTTGCTGATCTTGTGACATCTTTTTAATGATTTTACAACTTTCTCATATATACATATATACATATATATATATATATATATATATATATATATATATATATATATATATACACACATATATATATATATATATATATATATATATATATATATATATATATATATATATATATATATATGGGATTTACTACCTTTACACATCTGTGTTTATTCTATGCTTGAAAATATCTGTTATCCCATAAATTGCATCATTCAAATATCCATAAGTTATTGAATATCATTTGCCACTAAATGTACCCTTAACAACTATTGAAAGCAAATATGTTCATGAGAATCCTTACATATTTTGATAAACACATGCTTTACTTTACAATGGATGTAATCCCCCAGAGCCTGGGTACTGGCTGAGGTCAAATCTATAGCTAATACTAACCATGCCATTGCCACTAACCCAAAAATAATCCAAATGTGACTGCAAAGCCATTATCACTAGCTAATTCTTACATACTTCCACTGATTAAAACCCTATGGATCCCACATGCTGTCACTACATACACAGGTTGGATTTAAAGGACAGTCTAAACTCTTCTTTATTCTATTTTACTAAAATTAGCTAGTACAGTAATGATGAAAAAGTTAGAATATTTTAATTCCTCATTTCACACACATTTTCAGATATATCTAAAACCCAGTTATGCATTCTGTGTGTGAAAATTCACTTGACATAAATTCATGTATTGTGAGCTATAAGAAAAATCAGTTAATTAGATGTTCTGACTCAATCTGCTACCAGCAAAAAAAGATTAAACATTATTTTATAAATAATAAAAAACACATTTAAAATAGAAAGTATAATAAAGCCCATCCCTTAATACCACATTCTTTTATAATAAAGTCTGTGCTATTCATTATTGTATGGATATCTGGTATGCTTCACCCATAAACTATACAAAATTCATATTCACTTGTCTTTATATACACAACTGCATAAACACACTCACATACATATATACTCTCACTCTCCCTTTCACACTCACTCGCTCACTCACTCAATCACTTCTTTTTTATCACAAAAAAATTGATGATGGTCTAATTTCACTAACCTCTTAAGCGTTACCAGAGTACCAGTTAATTTCTTGCATCGTCGAAGTGCACTTTCTAGCTTGTCTGGTTCTTCCTTAAGGAACCTAAAAAAAACATTGGTAAAATTAGTTTTTAATAATGGATACCATGAAAACAGGATATTTATCAGTCAGAAAACAAAAATTCCAGAACATGATGTCTTTGCATCTATATCATCAGACTGTGGTTATGTGCTGTTGACACTGGTATGTATAATGATGAAAAAGAAAAGGAAAGAAAAGAAAAAATGCATGTATATATATATATATAAATATATATATATATTATATATATATATATATATATATATATATATATATATATACATATACACACACACACACATACTTGGTGATTTATTAGTAAATATCACAATACCAAGTTTTGAATGACCATGAAAATAAAGAAAATTAACACAAGATCATTTTGTATTAAACATTTATACATCATGGCTCTTTTAGTATAAGAAATTTCCCTCCAAAAAATCAGCCACTTTTATAGGTTAATCATCATCATCCATATCAGAGGAATAACTCATCTAGATAAAATCTGTATCTTCATTTGATTGCAAAATATGTCTTTAAGAACTGGATTCACTTTACATCTTTGAATATAATATGTAGCTTGATGGTATATCAGAATGTTAAATCCAGACATTGCTAAAATGAATCTATAATATAATCACTATCATAGTAGGATACTACCATGCATCATCAGCAAAATCTGAGAAATATTTTCATTTAAGTGGACAATGAAAAAATCATACATCATACAGACATATAACCGAACCCTGTATCAACACATTCATTGTATTTAAACTTGATCTTTTGCAATATGTTCCTCTAAGGTTAAAATCCCAACATTCAGCATTTTAACAGAGACTAAAAAAAAACACAAAAAAACCTCATATCAAATAATTCTGCATTTTAACAGAGACTACAAAAAAAAAAAAAAAAGGACCTCATATCAAATAATCAAAGAATATTTCTCAAATGCACATATACCATCCGCAACTTACTTTTCTTCACTAATTGCCCTCTCCATTTCTGCCGATATAAGTCCTTTGAGCCCATCTTGAAGTATTGGGAATTTTGCCTTTAGATCTGCTACTGTCTTACTGTAAGTGAGAAACCAAACATCATGTGGTTGATTTATCATTTCATAATGAGTCTGTTATTCTTTCTCATTGTATATTGACAATGCTGTTAAGTGATCAAATTGTTTTTAAATACATGTTTATGTGTATGTTAGTGTCTGTTTGAGTGTTTGAGTGTATGAGTGTGTGTGTGTGTGTGTGTGTGTGTGTGTGTGTGTGTGTGTGTGTGTTGTGTGTGTGTGTGTTGTGTGTGTGTGTGTTGTGTGTGTGTGTGTTGTGTGTGTGTGTGTGTGTCCATGTGTGTCCATGTGTGTGTCCATGTGTGTCCATGTGTGTCCATGTGTGTCCATGTGTGTCCATGTGTGTCCATGTGTGTCCATGTGTGTCCATGTGTGTCCATGTGTGTCCATGTGTGTCCATGTGTGTCCATGTGTGTCCATGTGTGTCCATGTGTGTCCATGTGTGTCCATGTGTGTCCATGTGTGTCCATGTGTGTCCATGTGTGTCCATGTGTGTCCATGTGTGTCCATGTGTGTCCATGTGTGTCCATGTGTGTCCATGTGTGTCCATGTGTGTCCATGTGTGTCCATGTGTGTCCATGTGTGTCCATGTGTGTCCATGTGTGTCCATGTGTGTCCATGTGTGTCCATGTGTGTCCATGTGTGTCCATGTGTGTCCATGTGTGTCCATGTGTGTCCATGTGTGTCCATGTGTGTCCATGTGTGTCCATGTGTGTCCATGTGTGTCCATGTGTGTCCATGTGTGTCCATGTGTGTCCATGTGTGTCCATGTGTGTCCATGTGTGTCCATGTGTGTCCATGTGTGTCCATGTGTGTCCATGTGTGTCCATGTGTGTCCATGTGTGTCCATGTGTGTCCATGTGTGTCCATGTGTGTCCATGTGTGTCCATGTGTGTCCATGTGTGTCCATGTGTGTCCATGTGTGTCCATGTGTGTCCATGTGTGTCCATGTGTGTCCATGTGTGTCCATGTGTGTCCATGTGTGTCCATGTGTGTCCATGTGTGTCCATGTGTGTCCATGTGTGTCCATGTGTGTCCATGTGTGTCCATGTGTGTCCATGTGTGTCCATGTGTGTCCATGTGTGTCCATGTGTGTCCATGTGTGTCCATGTGTGTCCATGTGTGTCCATGTGTGTCCATGTGTGTCCATGTGTGTCCATGTGTGTCCATGTGTGTCCATGTGTGTCCATGTGTGTCCATGTGTGTCCATGTGTGTCCATGTGTGTCCATGTGTGTCCATGTGTGTCCATGTGTGTCCATGTGTGTCCATGTGTGTCCATGTGTGTCCATGTGTGTCCATGTGTGTCCATGTGTGTCCATGTGTGTCCATGTGTGTCCATGTGTGTCCATGTGTGTCCATGTGTGTCCATGTGTGTCCATGTGTGTCCATGTGTGTCCATGTGTGTCCATGTGTGTCCATGTGTGTCCATGTGTGTCCATGTGTGTCCATGTGTGTCCATGTGTGTCCATGTGTGTCCATGTGTGTCCATGTGTGTCCATGTGTGTCCATGTGTGTCCATGTGTGTCCATGTGTGTCCATGTGTGTCCATGTGTGTCCATGTGTGTCCATGTGTGTCCATGTGTGTCCATGTGTGTCCATGTGTGTCCATGTGTGTCCATGTGTGTCCATGTGTGTCCATGTGTGTCCATGTGTGTCCATGTGTGTCCATGTGTGTCCATGTGTGTCCATGTGTGTCCATGTGTGTCCATGTGTGTCCATGTGTGTCCATGTGTGTCCATGTGTGTCCATGTGTGTCCATGTGTGTCCATGTGTGTCCATGTGTGTCCATGTGTGTCCATGTGTGTCCATGTGTGTCCATGTGTGTCCATGTGTGTCCATGTGTGTCCATGTGTGTCCATGTGTGTCCATGTGTGTCCATGTGTGTCCATGTGTGTCCATGTGTGTCCATGTGTGTCCATGTGTGTCCATGTGTGTCCATGTGTGTCCATGTGTGTCCATGTGTGTCCATGTGTGTCCATGTGTGTCCATGTGTGTCCATGTGTGTCCATGTGTGTCCATGTGTGTCCATGTGTGTCCATGTGTGTCCATGTGTGTCCATGTGTGTCCATGTGTGTCCATGTGTGTCCATGTGTGTCCATGTGTGTCCATGTGTGTCCATGTGTGTCCATGTGTGTCCATGTGTGTCCATGTGTGTCCATGTGTGTCCATGTGTGTCCATGTGTGTCCATGTGTGTCCATGTGTGTCCATGTGTGTCCATGTGTGTCCATGTGTGTCCATGTGTGTCCATGTGTGTCCATGTGTGTCCATGTGTGTCCATGTGTGTCCATGTGTGTCCATGTGTGTCCATGTGTGTCCATGTGTGTCCATGTGTGTCCATGTGTGTCCATGTGTGTCCATGTGTGTCCATGTGTGTCCATGTGTGTCCATGTGTGTCCATGTGTGTCCATGTGTGTCCATGTGTGTCCATGTGTGTCCATGTGTGTCCATGTGTGTCCATGTGTGTCCATGTGTGTCCATGTGTGTCCATGTGTGTCCATGTGTGTCCATGTGTGTCCATGTGTGTCCATGTGTGTCCATGTGTGTCCATGTGTGTCCATGTGTGTCCATGTGTGTCCATGTGTGTCCATGTGTGTCCATGTGTGTCCATGTGTGTCCATGTGTGTCCATGTGTGTCCATGTGTGTCCATGTGTGTCCATGTGTGTCCATGTGTGTCCATGTGTGTCCATGTGTGTCCATGTGTGTCCATGTGTGTCCATGTGTGTCCATGTGTGTCCATGTGTGTCCATGTGTGTCCATGTGTGTCCATGTGTGTCCATGTGTGTCCATGTGTGTCCATGTGTGTCCATGTGTGTCCATGTGTGTCCATGTGTGTCCATGTGTGTCCATGTGTGTCCATGTGTGTCCATGTGTGTCCATGTGTGTCCATGTGTGTCCATGTGTGTCCATGTGTGTCCATGTGTGTCCATGTGTGTCCATGTGTGTCCATGTGTGTCCATGTGTGTCCATGTGTGTCCATGTGTGTCCATGTGTGTCCATGTGTGTCCATGTGTGTCCATGTGTGTCCATGTGTGTCCATGTGTGTCCATGTGTGTCCATGTGTGTCCATGTGTGTCCATGTGTGTCCATGTGTGTCCATGTGTGTCCATGTGTGTCCATGTGTGTCCATGTGTGTCCATGTGTGTCCATGTGTGTCCATGTGTGTCCATGTGTGTCCATGTGTGTCCATGTGTGTCCATGTGTGTCCATGTGTGTCCATGTGTGTCCATGTGTGTCCATGTGTGTCCATGTGTGTCCATGTGTGTCCATGTGTGTCCATGTGTGTCCATGTGTGTCCATGTGTGTCCATGTGTGTCCATGTGTGTCCATGTGTGTCCATGTGTGTCCATGTGTGTCCATGTGTGTCCATGTGTGTCCATGTGTGTCCATGTGTGTCCATGTGTGTCCATGTGTGTCCATGTGTGTCCATGTGTGTCCATGTGTGTCCATGTGTGTCCATGTGTGTCCATGTGTGTCCATGTGTGTCCATGTGTGTCCATGTGTGTCCATGTGTGTCCATGTGTGTCCATGTGTGTCCATGTGTGTCCATGTGTGTCCATGTGTGTCCATGTGTGTCCATGTGTGTCCATGTGTGTCCATGTGTGTCCATGTGTGTCCATGTGTGTCCATGTGTGTCCATGTGTGTCCATGTGTGTCCATGTGTGTCCATGTGTGTCCATGTGTGTCCATGTGTGTCCATGTGTGTCCATGTGTGTCCATGTGTGTCCATGTGTGTCCATGTGTGTCCATGTGTGTCCATGTGTGTCCATGTGTGTCCATGTGTGTCCATGTGTGTCCATGTGTGTCCATGTGTGTCCATGTGTGTCCATGTGTGTCCATGTGTGTCCATGTGTGTCCATGTGTGTCCATGTGTGTCCATGTGTGTCCATGTGTGTCCATGTGTGTCCATGTGTGTCCATGTGTGTCCATGTGTGTCCATGTGTGTCCATGTGTGTCCATGTGTGTCCATGTGTGTCCATGTGTGTCCATGTGTGTCCATGTGTGTCCATGTGTGTCCATGTGTGTCCATGTGTGTCCATGTGTGTCCATGTGTGTCCATGTGTGTCCATGTGTGTCCATGTGTGTCCATGTGTGTCCATGTGTGTCCATGTGTGTCCATGTGTGTCCATGTGTGTCCATGTGTGTCCATGTGTGTCCATGTGTGTCCATGTGTGTCCATGTGTGTCCATGTGTGTCCATGTGTGTCCATGTGTGTCCATGTGTGTCCATGTGTGTCCATGTGTGTCCATGTGTGTCCATGTGTGTCCATGTGTGTCCATGTGTGTCCATGTGTGTCCATGTGTGTCCATGTGTGTCCATGTGTGTCCATGTGTGTCCATGTGTGTCCATGTGTGTCCATGTGTGTCCATGTGTGTCCATGTGTGTCCATGTGTGTCCATGTGTGTCCATGTGTGTCCATGTGTGTCCATGTGTGTCCATGTGTGTCCATGTGTGTCCATGTGTGTCCATGTGTGTCCATGTGTGTCCATGTGTGTCCATGTGTGTCCATGTGTGTCCATGTGTGTCCATGTGTGTCCATGTGTGTCCATGTGTGTCCATGTGTGTCCATGTGTGTCCATGTGTGTCCATGTGTGTCCATGTGTGTCCATGTGTGTCCATGTGTGTCCATGTGTGTCCATGTGTGTCCATGTGTGTCCATGTGTGTCCATGTGTGTCCATGTGTGTCCATGTGTGTCCATGTGTGTCCATGTGTGTCCATGTGTGTCCATGTGTGTCCATGTGTGTCCATGTGTGTCCATGTGTGTCCATGTGTGTCCATGTGTGTCCATGTGTGTCCATGTGTGTCCATGTGTGTCCATGTGTGTCCATGTGTGTCCATGTGTGTCCATGTGTGTCCATGTGTGTCCATGTGTGTCCATGTGTGTCCATGTGTGTCCATGTGTGTCCATGTGTGTCCATGTGTGTCCATGTGTGTCCATGTGTGTCCATGTGTGTCCATGTGTGTCCATGTGTGTCCATGTGTGTCCATGTGTGTCCATGTGTGTCCATGTGTGTCCATGTGTGTCCATGTGTGTCCATGTGTGTCCATGTGTGTCCATGTGTGTCCATGTGTGTCCATGTGTGTCCATGTGTGTCCATGTGTGTCCATGTGTGTCCATGTGTGTCCATGTGTGTCCATGTGTGTCCATGTGTGTCCATGTGTGTCCATGTGTGTCCATGTGTGTCCATGTGTGTCCATGTGTGTCCATGTGTGTCCATGTGTGTCCATGTGTGTCCATGTGTGTCCATGTGTGTCCATGTGTGTCCATGTGTGTCCATGTGTGTCCATGTGTGTCCATGTGTGTCCATGTGTGTCCATGTGTGTCCATGTGTGTCCATGTGTGTCCATGTGTGTCCATGTGTGTCCATGTGTGTCCATGTGTGTCCATGTGTGTCCATGTGTGTCCATGTGTGTCCATGTGTGTCCATGTGTGTCCATGTGTGTCCATGTGTGTCCATGTGTGTCCATGTGTGTCCATGTGTGTCCATGTGTGTCCATGTGTGTCCATGTGTGTCCATGTGTGTCCATGTGTGTCCATGTGTGTCCATGTGTGTCCATGTGTGTCCATGTGTGTCCATGTGTGTCCATGTGTGTCCATGTGTGTCCATGTGTGTCCATGTGTGTCCATGTGTGTCCATGTGTGTCCATGTGTGTCCATGTGTGTCCATGTGTGTCCATGTGTGTCCATGTGTGTCCATGTGTGTCCATGTGTGTCCATGTGTGTCCATGTGTGTCCATGTGTGTCCATGTGTGTCCATGTGTGTCCATGTGTGTCCATGTGTGTCCATGTGTGTCCATGTGTGTCCATGTGTGTCCATGTGTGTCCATGTGTGTCCATGTGTGTCCATGTGTGTCCATGTGTGTCCATGTGTGTCCATGTGTGTCCATGTGTGTCCATGTGTGTCCATGTGTGTCCATGTGTGTCCATGTGTGTCCATGTGTGTCCATGTGTGTCCATGTGTGTCCATGTGTGTCCATGTGTGTCCATGTGTGTCCATGTGTGTCCATGTGTGTCCATGTGTGTCCATGTGTGTCCATGTGTGTCCATGTGTGTCCATGTGTGTCCATGTGTGTCCATGTGTGTCCATGTGTGTCCATGTGTGTCCATGTGTGTCCATGTGTGTCCATGTGTGTCCATGTGTGTCCATGTGTGTCCATGTGTGTCCATGTGTGTCCATGTGTGTCCATGTGTGTCCATGTGTGTCCATGTGTGTCCATGTGTGTCCATGTGTGTCCATGTGTGTCCATGTGTGTCCATGTGTGTCCATGTGTGTCCATGTGTGTCCATGTGTGTCCATGTGTGTCCATGTGTGTCCATGTGTGTCCATGTGTGTCCATGTGTGTCCATGTGTGTCCATGTGTGTCCATGTGTGTCCATGTGTGTCCATGTGTGTCCATGTGTGTCCATGTGTGTCCATGTGTGTCCATGTGTGTCCATGTGTGTCCATGTGTGTCCATGTGTGTCCATGTGTGTCCATGTGTGTCCATGTGTGTCCATGTGTGTCCATGTGTGTCCATGTGTGTCCATGTGTGTCCATGTGTGTCCATGTGTGTCCATGTGTGTCCATGTGTGTCCATGTGTGTCCATGTGTGTCCATGTGTGTCCATGTGTGTCCATGTGTGTCCATGTGTGTCCATGTGTGTCCATGTGTGTCCATGTGTGTCCATGTGTGTCCATGTGTGTCCATGTGTGTCCATGTGTGTCCATGTGTGTCCATGTGTGTCCATGTGTGTCCATGTGTGTCCATGTGTGTCCATGTGTGTCCATGTGTGTCCATGTGTGTCCATGTGTGTCCATGTGTGTCCATGTGTGTCCATGTGTGTCCATGTGTGTCCATGTGTGTCCATGTGTGTCCATGTGTGTCCATGTGTGTCCATGTGTGTCCATGTGTGTCCATGTGTGTCCATGTGTGTCCATGTCTGCAATTATCAGCTTAGTCAGCCTCTTTTCAAACATAAGATCTACTTTTGGTATAAAAATTTGTCCTGTTTACAATACAGTACTGATCAATTACTGTTTTTCTCTTGAAACATTTAATTCAATGCTGCAGCTAAAATAAACTGATATGACTTTGACCTTAAATTCTTGATCTTATTAATG
>NC_061835.1:1641032-1643532 GCF_019202785.1 Penaeus chinensis
TAATGATAATAAAAAATAATATAATAACAACAATATTGATAATAACAACAACAATAATAATTATTAGTAATAATGATAATATAAAAAATATATGATAATAATAACAACAATAATGATGATGATAATAATAATAATAATAATAATAATAATAATAATAATAATAATAATAATAATAATAATAATGATAACAATAATAATAATGATGGTGATAATAATAATAATGATAATAAAAATGATAAAAAAATGAAAATGATAAACGATGATGATAATAATAATAATAGTAATAATAATAATAATAATAATAATAATAATAATAGTAATAGTAATAATAATAATAATAATAGTAATATTAATGATAACAAGAATAATAATGATAATAGTGATAATAATAATAACGATAGTAGTAACAGCAATAATAATAAACAATAATAATAATAATAATAATAATAATAATATTAATAATGATAATGATAATAATAATAATAATAATAATATATTAATAATGATAATGATAATAATAATAATAATAATGATAATAAAAACAACAACTACAGTACTATTAATAATAATAATAATGATGATAATAATAACAAAAGCAATGATAATAATAAACATACTGATGATGGTAATGATAATAATAATAATAATAATAATAATATCAATAATATTAATAATAATAATAACAATAAAAACAATAGTAACAATAAAATAACAATAATAATAAGAAGAACAATAACAATGATAATGATAATAACAATATTAATAGGAATAATAACAATAATAATGATAATGATGATGATAATAACAAATAATAATGATAATAATAATAATAATAATAATAATAGTAATAATAATAATAATTCTGAACAATAATAACAACAACATTAACAAGAAGACAATGATAATAAGTACAATAACAATAATAACAATAATAGTACTACTGATAATAATGACAATATCATAAATGCAACCATTATTATTGCCTTTTTCATAATCAATTTTGTAATTATCCTCATATTAAGATTATAATTTTTTTTCTAGAAATTAAAATAATATTACTAGTATCAATAAATATAAATAAAAAGGTAATAAAATACTATTGGTGATACTATTATTTGTTATCATGTTTCTTGGTCACTTTAATCACATGCTATTAGGGCGATAATAGTTTGACCCATATACCAAAACCGAGAAAATAATTCACGATAGAAGCAAGAAAGGATACGAAATTTAAATAATTATCAAGCCATTATTTTTAACGCCAGATTTTGATGGCCGAATAAAATGCATGGGCTTTTTGAAATTTATGGAGAAAATGGGATAATTGGTTTAAATCATCACTCCTCTATTTTCCTCAAAGGATATGTTGCGTTCGGAGACTTTTGGCAACGAAAGTCGTCTTTTTATAAGGAGAATTTCTGCGTTTCTTCGCTCGAAATGGTTTTAATTCGTATAAAAATAACTCATGGGTTTAATCATGCAAAGAAATGCACTTCAAGGCATATTTAGTCACTATAGAGATACTAAAAGCTTCGTTGTTAATCATTTGACAAACATAAATAATAGTCGATAATAGTCGAATAAATCGATTCCATTAAGACTCTCCCATGTGTAAATCGATTTTAAGAATGACACATAAGACAACACAACAGGAGGAAATAAAAGAGAGAAAGAAAAAAAATATCTGCAAGTAAGAGAGGCCAAAATAGAGAACAGAACCAAATTCTAAATCTAAAATATACTAAAAAATAAAAAACGTAAAAGCAGCACATCGCACCTGGCTGTGACGTCACGTGGCGCCTGGTTTCACGCCTGCGCACTGGAGGAGAGAGCCAGGCATGCGCAGGCGGGACTTCACAAACACAAAGCAGGAAAAGGAAATGGAACATAATAAACGGTTGTAAGAGACCAGATAGCTAGATGGAAAGCACAAAAAATAACAGATGAATGGACGTAACAAATGTCAAGTAAACTGGACATGCTCCTATTATGACATCTTCGTAATTATTAATGTCCATGCACTTCTAATGGCATTCAACCTAATTATGCTATCATTAGATCCATGATTTTTTAAAACTGTAACTCATCCTCTACCTACAGTATGATATGACTTTTATCTGTTATTCATCTACGCTGTTTACTTTCCTGAAAGTGTTTTCACCTTGAGAAACAGCTACAATTAAATAAATATAAATTGACATTTTGCATGCATTGAAATATAATTTATAAGGCAATTTGTCTATTCTCCGTTTTACTTGGTGAAAACACGGATTTCTGTAACGAGCATGCAAGATACTTTTCCTGTCCCTTGAGCACTAAATATAGCTAAATATATAATACGACTGTTTATTGGTTTATTGGTACCTGGTAACAAAATTTAGATCAAGTCTATATTATGTATAATTATATTTTTTTCTTGCAGATACCGTAAATATGAACAAGCATTATAGATAAAAGTTTAATAATTATACTTGTGCAACATGCCTCTTTATACAACAGT
>NC_061835.1:1661032-1663532 GCF_019202785.1 Penaeus chinensis
CCTTGATGCTGAGTTTCATCTTTGACGGAACTATGCTCGTTTGCACATGGCCCACGTACATGCATATGCACATACATAAACGCACACTTAAACACGCACACTTACATAAACATAAGTACACGCACATACACATACACACGCATACACACGCACGCACACTTACATAAACATAAGTACACGCACATACACATACACACGCATACACACGCACGCACACACACACACACACACACACACACACACACACACACACACACACACACACACACACACACACACACACACACACACACACACTCCTTATACATACACCACATACAGTCAGACATGCTGCATACACCCACGTACCCACATACACGCATACATACACGCATACACATACCCAGATATACATACTCAACGTAAACACACACACACACACGAAACTTATACGCACACAATAAAAATCTACAATATATAAACACACACAAAATAACCAAACTATCAGCGGTAATTAACACTTCGAACTAACATAAGCTACACATGTGAAATACCCCATGTTCAAACAACACGGGGTGGGGTGGGGGGGGGGGTGACTAAAATTACAGACTGATACACACGAAGCACACTCGCGGAAAGACGCTCACAGACACCCACAAAAACGCCTAATTCAGCAACAGCACAGACCCACATACGATCCAAAAAGCCGCTTCAGCCACACAGCAATCCACTCCCAGCAAACGACCCTTCACACAAACTACCAAAAAAACGACCCATTAGGGCTGTTTAGAGTCCCACTTACCAGGAGTCTTATAAGAAGAACTTGTAGGAACCTGAAGGAAGTCGTTGGAGGTGGAGTTCCTGTTGCTGTTCGTCGTCGGTTCCCTGCTGTTGGTATTTCCCGCAGCGGCTGCGGCTGCGGCGACGACGGCGGGAGGCGGGGCCAGGGAGATGTGCTCGGGGAGGGGGGAACTCGCGACGCCCGTGTGCAGCGCCTTCTTCACCAGCCCCGTGAGCGAAGCCAGCTGCCGCTCCATCTGTTCGACGCGCAAGCTGTAAAACGCCGACCTAGTGGTTGGTCAAGCAAGCGGAGGTTTGGGTTAGTATGAGCAGAGTTAGGCTTGGTGGCTACCTGTTAAGACTGCTTCTAAAAGCACACACTACGTGATCTGGTATTAATGCTACTACAGAATGTCACAGTTAGAATGAATTCATCTACTTTTAGAATCTACTAAATGAGGGATCAATCAGCAGGTTTGTTGTCTATCATATGGAATCAAAGAATTATGTACAAGCAAATACAATAATTGGATATTTTTTGGCAAAACATAACATACTTAATTTGTGTTAATCTTGAACACGAACGAAGTAGTCGTAAAATAGGAGTAGGAAAAGAAAAGAAGTAGTAAAGAAAGAAAGAAAGAAAGAAAGAAAAACAACAACAGATGAAGACATACATATCGAAGAGGAAGAGGAGGAATGACGAGAAGAAGGCAGAGAAAATAATAAAAGCCTATTTTTAAAGTCATTCATGAAAACCCTAGTAAGAAACAAGTCTACCAGATACGAGCGAGAATTCCTAAGACCCTTTTCCCCCGTTCGTAAAGAGTCAGCGGAGCGACAAAGAGAGAGAGAATGAAGGGGGAGAAGGGGGGGGGGGGGAGAGACACGAAGACAAAGAAAGAGACACCTCGACACAGAGCGAGAGAGAGACGGTTAGATAGACAGATATATAGAAAGGGAGTGAGAGACGGAGAGAGGGAGAGGGAGAGAGAGAGAGAGAGAGAGAGAGGAGAAAGAGAGGAGAGAGAGGGAGAGGGAGAGGGAGAGGGAGAGGGAGAGGGAGAGAGAGAGAGAGAGAGAGAGAATGAGAGGGAGAGAGAGAGAGCGAGAGAGAGAATGAGAGGGAGAGAGAGAGAGAGAGAGAGAGAGAGAGAAGAGAGAAAGAGAGAAAGAGAGAAATAGAGAGAGAGAGAGAGAGAGAGAGAGAGAGGAGAAAGAGAGGAGAGAGAGAGAGAGGGAGAGGGAGAGGGAGAGAGAGAGTGAAGGAGAGGGAGAGGGAGAGAGAGAGTGAGGGAGAGGGAGAGGGAGAGAGAGAGGGAGAGAGAGAGAGAGAGAGAGAGAGAGAGAGAGAGAGAGAGAGAGAGAGAGAGAGAGAGAGAGAGAGCGAGAGAGAGAATGAGAGGGAGAGAGAGAGAGCGAGAGAGAGAGAGAGAGAGAGACAGAGACAGAGACAGATACAGAGACAGAGACAGAGACAGACAGACAGACAGACAGACAGACAGACAGACAGATAGATAGATAGATAGATAGATAGATAGACAGACAGACAGACAGACAGACAGATACAAAGAGAGGGAAATAGAGTGAAATAGAGAGAGACAGAGACGGAGACAGACAGAGACAAAGAGAGAGAGAAATATAGGGAAACAGACAGAGAGAGGAAGAAAAAACTATAAACCAGTACTTTAGAAAACCACGAGAGGAATACCACTGAAACCATTTATATTTCTTAAAGAGG
>NC_061835.1:1681032-1688532 GCF_019202785.1 Penaeus chinensis
TGAATGCGGTCTTCCTTCAACGGGAAACGAGTTTGACAGTTTTTTTTTTTTTTTTTCACACGTGGTGATGAAGGAGATGGAGGAAAAGGAGGAAGAAGAGGAGGAGGAGGAGGAGGGAGAGAGGAGGAGGAGGAAGGAGAGGAGGAAGGAGGAGGAGGAGGAGGAGGAGGAGGAGAGAGGAGATGGAGGAGAGGAGAGGAGGAGGGAGGAGAGGAGGAGGAGGAAGAGGAGGAGGAGAGGGAGGAGGAGGAGGAGGAGGAGAGGGGGAGGGGGGAGGGAGGAGGTAGGGAGGGAGGAGGAGGAGAGGAGGAGGAGGAGGAGTCGAGAGAGGAGGAAGAGAGGAGGAGGAGAGGAGAGGAGGAGGAGGGGAGGAAGGAGGGGGAGGGGGAGGGGGAGGGGGAGGGGGATGGGGGATGGGGAGGGGGGTGGGGAGAGGGGGAGGGCGAGGAGGAGGAGGAGAGGAGGAGGAGGAGGAGGGGAGGAGGTGAGGAGGGAGAGGAGGAGGAGGAGAGAGGAGGAGGAGATCGAGGAAGAGGAAGGGAGGAGGAGTAGAGGAGAGGAGGAGGAGTAGGAGGAAAGGGCGGGGAGGAGGTAGGAGGAGGATCTGGGGGTTTTTCGGCTGCGGTCTCTTTCTCTTCTTCTCTTTTTCTTCTCTTATCCTCTCTTTCTCTTTCTTCTGCCGCGTTCTTCTTTTCCCCTTGGCCTCCCCGCCCTTCTTTCCCCCCTTCCTCTTCTTTTCTCTTTTATTTCTCTTCTTCGCGCGCTCCTTCTCTTTCACCTTTCGCCTTCCTTTAAGGGGGGAATTCTGGGAAAAAACGGAAGGGGAAATATGAGGAATACAAAGGGGGGTTAAAGGGGGGGGAAAAAAATTTAAAAAATTCCACTCTCCCCACCGGGGCTCTGTTCTTTTGGGGCCTACCGTTTTCCCCCTTTGCCTCAGCTTCCTTTCGCCCCTTTTTTCCCGCCGGCCTTCGGATTCCCCTTCCCCCTTAGGCCCTTTTTTTCCCTCCCGAGCCCTTCCCTTGGGGTTACCCCCCCTTTTACGCCTAGGCGAAACCCTTTTTTTTTTCCGGGGAGGGGCCCCTCCCCCCCTTACCGGAAGTGGGGAAATAGGGGCCCCCGGGGGTAGAGAAAACAAAAGAAGAAGAAAAAAGGGAAAGATGAAAAGCCCCCCAAATATTGAGGGACCAAAGAAGAAGATATATTGAATCCCCGTTAAAAAAAGAATTAATTGAAGAGAGAAAAATAAAGTTAAAAAAAAAAGGGAAGACAAAACCCTACGCGGGGAAAAAACCCCGAAAAGGAAGAAAGGAAAGGGGAAATGGGAAAAAGGTTTTAAAGAAAAACACAAAGGAAAAGAGAAAAAGGGAAAGAGAGAAAAGAGAAAGGGAGAAAAGACGGAAAAAGAACAAAAGATAAAAAAGAGAAAGAGGAAGAAAAGAAGGAGATAGTTGTGGGAGTGGGAGTGAGGAAGGAAGGGTTTGATAGAGGGGGGTGTTGAGAAGGAGGGGAGAAAAAGAAAAGAGGGAACAGACAACGACATACAGACAGACAGACAGACAGAGAAGAAAAGAGAAGAGAGAGAAAAAGAGAGAGAGAGAGAGAGAAAAGAGAGAGAGAGAGAGAGAGAAGCCAGACAAGAGAGAGAGAGAGAGGAGAGAGAGAGAAGAGGAGAGAGAGGAGAGAGAGGAGAGAGAAAGACAGAGAGAGAAACGACCTGAAACCGAGAGCAGAGAAAACAGAAAACAAAAACCCCCGTCACCAAAGATAAAAATTTCCCTCACTTTAAAAAAAAACCAAACCTAAAACAATCACTGTATCCGGCGACTGCACTACAACCCCCACACGGAACACCGACCAACAGCAAAACATAAGCCCCCGAGAACCGTCTCACTTACCGTGCATCCTCGTCAATGATGGGCGTGACTGAGCCTGAGCGAGACCCGTACTGGCCGCCGTAGTAAGGGTCCTCGTAACTAGGCGTGGGCGTGAGGTAGGCGCTCCCTGGGGCTCCGTATGGGCGTGGCGACCGCTCCGGGGAAGACAAATATCCGTCACCGTGCATTCGCTCTGGCGGGAGAAAAAAAAAAAAGACGGGGGCGATAATAATAATAATAG
Organism: Penaeus chinensis; assembly: GCF_019202785.1. Lineage (NCBI taxonomy): Eukaryota > Metazoa > Arthropoda > Malacostraca > Decapoda > Penaeidae > Penaeus > Penaeus chinensis. The sequence continues at coordinate 1,683,151 of NC_061835.1, forward strand.
TAATACTGATAATAGTAGTAATACTAATACCAATACTAATACTAATAATGATAATAATGATGATGATGATGATAATCAAAAGGTTAACAAACGGGGAGAGACAATGGAAAAGGATTTTTTTTTTGTTATTTTTTCGCTTATAATCTACTCGGGGGAAGTCGGGAATTGCTTTTCCTCTTCGGCCTATTATAGAAGGGGATTAGGAAAAAAAAAAATATAATAATGATGATAATGAAAATAATGATTAATAATCATAAGAAAAATAAATAAATAATAATAATAATAATAATAATAAGGATAATGATAATAATAAAAGCAATACTAAAAATAGTAATACTAACAATGACAATATTAATACCAAAAAGGATAATAGTAATAGTAATAATAATAATAATAATAATAATAATAATAATAATAATAATGATAACAACAACAATAATATAGTAATAATAATAATGATGACAACAAAAATGATGATGAATATAATAATAATAATAGTAATACTAATACCAATACTTATACCAATAATGATAATAATGATGATGATGATGATAATCAAAAGGTTAATAATAATAATAAAAGCAGCAATAAAGGCAATCATAACAATAATAATTATTATGATAATAACTACAATAATAATAATAATGATAATAATAAAAAGGCATATAATCATAATACTGATAATAATAACAATGATGATAATGATAATTATAATAATGATAATAAAAATAATAATAACAAAAAGAGTAATAACAATGATAATAATAACAAAAAACTAAAAACATACATAATAATGAAAATAATAACGACAATAAAAATAATAATAATGAATATAATAATAAATAAATAAAAAATAATAATAATAATAATAATAACAATTATATTAAAACAATAACAAAAATAATAATGATGCTAATAATGATGGTGATAATAATAAGAATAATAACAATAACAATATTATCAAATAATGATAATGATAATGATCAATAATGATATTAATAATAATGATAATAATAATAATGATCATAGAAATAATAACAATAAAAAAAAATAAAAATGTTGCCCCATCAATTTGTATAAGAAAAACAAAAAACATTTTTTTTTCTTTGATCGAAAACATACAAAGAATATCAGTATCAAAAGCATCAGAGGAATAAAACAAATCAGCGGCCTATTAAGATTGATCACATCAAAAATAAACGAAAACGGCAAAGTAACGTTTGGAAGAAAACGGGAAGTAATGTTTGGAAGAAAACGGGAAGTAATGTTCGGAAGAAAACGGGATAGTAATGTTTGAAAGAAAACGGGATAGTAATGTTTGGAAAAAAACGGGATAGTAATGTTTGAAAGAAAACGGGATAGTAATGTTTGAAAGAAAACGGGATAGTAAAGTGCCTAAGTAAACAGGAGCTCTCGGAAGAAAACGGGAACGTAACTTTCAGAAGAAAACGGGAAATCATTGTAAAGAGTTACATACCAAAGGGTAAAGAAAGAAAGAAAGAAAAAAACAATACCGCACCTCTTAGTTGATTATACTATTATGGATTTTAAAAAAAAAAAAAAAAAAAAAAAAAAAAAGGAAATTACAGCTGACGACGGTGCAATTTAGATTTGATATCGGAAAAGCAGAAATAAAAATAATAACAATAATAAACTAAAGAAATAAATAAAAAAAATAAAGTAGTAAAAAAAAAATATAATTATAATATACAATGACAAAACAAAATAATAAAAATAAATAATAATAATAATAATAATAATAATGATAATAATAGTGATAATAACATAGTAAGAATGTGAATACTCTCGCATGAGCAACAGTGACGGCCTTAATTATTCTAACAGCAGAAATGAAAAACAAATATACATAAAACAAAGCTCGAAAATTCGAAAATGTATGAATACAAACTTGACGCAGAATAAGGAGAACGGAAAAAAAACGTATAGTTAAAGTCATGACACAAACCTAGTTTACCCTACGTACGTATCCCTCTACAGCGCCGTTTTTTAACGCTGATTTTACGGGGAAACATTTTCATTCATCCACCGAAAGTTCTCCTAGAAAGTTTTCCATTTTTGTTCTTTTGCAAAATAACTTCTTTTTTTTCTCAATAACAATTGATAATGAAGGAGGAAGTTGCAAAGGGAGAGTTGCTGTTGGTATGAAAATGGTTGAGCGAGAGAGAGAGAGAAAAGAGAAGAGAAGAGAGAGAGAGAGAGAGAAGAGAGAGAGAGAGAGAGAGAGAGAGAGAGAGAGAAGAGAAATAAAGAAAGAGAAAGAGAGAGAAAGAGAAAAAGAAAAAAATGGTTAAAGAGAGAGAGAGAGAGAGAAGAGAGGGAGGGAGGGAGGGAGGGAGGGGAGAAGAGAGAGAGAGAGAGAGAGAGAGGAGAGAGAGAGAGAGGGGAGGGAGGAGGGGAGGAGGAGGGAGATGAGAGAAGAGAGAGAAGAGAGAGAGAGAGGAGAGAGAGAGAAAAAAGAGGAAGGAAAAAGAGAGAGAGAGAGAAGTAGAGAGAGAGAGAGAGAAGAGAGAGAGAGAAAAGAGAGAAGAGGGGAGAGAGGGAAGAGAAAGTGAGAGATAGATAAAATAGAAAAAAGGTAGATAGATAAATAGATAGATAGACAGAGAGGAGAAAGAGGAAAGAGAGAAAAAGAAAGAAGAAGAGAGAAAAGAGAGAGAGAGAGAGAGAGGAAGAGAGAGAAGAAGAGAGAGAGAAGAGAGAGAGAGATAGAGAGAAAGAGAGAGAGAGAGAAGAGAAGTGAGAGAGAGAGAAGAGAGAGAGAGAGAGAGAGAAAAGAAAAAAGAGAGGAGAAAAGAGAGAGAGAGGAGAGAAGAGTGAGAGAATAGATAGAAAGATAGGTAATAGATAAATAATAGAGAGAGAGGAGAGGAGAAGAGAAGAAAGAGAGAGAGAAGAAGAGAGAGAGGAGAGAGAAGAGAGAGAGAGAGAGAGAGAGGATAGAAGATAGATTAGATAATAGATAGATAGATAGATAGAATAGAGAGAGAGAGAGAGAGAGAAGAAAGAAAGAAAGAAAGAGAGAGAGAGAGAAAGAGAGAGAGAGAGACAGAAGAGAGAGAAACTCCAGATCGAGAGATAGAAAACAACAAATTGATGAATTCACACACGAAAAAATAACAATCGAAATCTCTTACAAAGACCTTCAATAAGTTTGATAATTTAAACTTTCCATCCTAAAAAAAAAAAAAAAAAAAAAAAAAAATCCCTGTATGGTAATAAAAAAGGGAAAAAAATAAGCATGCATGAACATCAATTACATGGAGCAAAAGATTGATAAAAATACGTGAGGCGAGGACTCTGCTCCCCACCAACACATATGCAGCATAAAATACATAAAACATACCGTTATATACAGAGAGTAAGCACAGACATACTGCGTAGGAAATATTAATAAGCCAAATTTGTAAAGAGCTATACACACAGAACACGCGAACATCGATAAATGTTCTTATAAAAGACAATCCTGGAAATATTATGAAACACCATAGACCAGTGAATAAGTGAATAAACACTGAAAAATAATTGTTGTAGTTTTGGGGCAGCTCACAATAGCAGCAGGCTCATGTCGACATACTTGGTCAAATAAGCATGAACTTTGTAAACTATGCCGTTCTATGCGGTATTAAACTTCCAGCTTTCCCGAACTTTGATGCATGCGTATGCAAGTACACACATGCACATACCAGGTCTAGCTCAGACGCATTTATAACCTCCTTTTTCTTGACGTAATGCAAGAGTTGTTGGGCCTTCTGTGCTGTCTAAAATTGCATATTCTAATTTTCTATGCCCTTCTATCTTCTATAGTGATAGACACCTGATGCATTTTTAAATAATTTATTTCTTAACCATCACTATTTTTAAAAATTTTAAGTTTCTCTCTATGGGACTTAAAGGAAACACAAAGCATGTGACCTAACTGTTATCTACTCACCATTTACTACGTTATATGATACTTGTCTAAGTGATGTATTTACGTGATCTTTTGTGAAAATCTACGGCTACACTTCCTAATATTACACTATATTCCTCCCGTAGCAGCACTTCTAAATACACTTATTTTCAAAACTGATAACTAAGAAAAAGAACAAACAGAAAAAAAAAAAATGTATACACATATAGGAGCAACTATGACACTCGGAAATTCCGGGTGGCATAACAGCGGGAGGCCATTTTCTTTGTTTGCTCCCGACGCATTCTTCTTATTTTCATCGTTTTCACTCCTCTCTCTTTTCCGTTTTCTTTCCCACTATCTTTGTTTTCAATTTGCTTGCGATACCATAAAAAAAATCCCCTGCTGTTCCCCCTTATTTTCTCAAAATCTGACGCACAAATATAAAATCATTCACCATCATTTCTGTCAAAAGGTCTTGTTACTGTATTGATTATCCCGATGAAAAAAGCACACAAGGAGTTCCGGTCTCCGCCCTTTCCTTGCAGAGTTCAGATATTTTGCAAATAATATGCACTTCATTGCAGCACAGGCCCATGAAGACAAATTTCTTGTATTAGTGTGTGGTGTACGAAAATGTGTGTATGATTTATTTTATCCCATTACTACTGGTGTCCTCAGTATCATCGTTAATATTGTTAGAGTCAAAATTATAAATGTCATTCATCATCATCGTTATAAGCAGCATCTTTATCATCATGTTATTATAATTTCACAACTGCCTTCACTGACACTATCGTTCTTATTTAAAAATAATTTCATCATCAGTATTATTACATCTATTGCTCCTGTGATTTCCAATAACATCATTATCAGTCATTATTAGTAGGAGTATCATCATTATTATTTGAATAAATCATTGACATTATCATCATCGTTATCAATCCAACTGCCTTTGTTGAAGACATTATTATCAGTCTATCAGAATCAACAATTACTATTAATACATTCAATCATCATCTTTATCCTAATCCTTCATTAATATTATCATCCTTATCCCTCTAATTATCATAACTATCACTAAGCTAGTTTATCCCTAAGAATTCTTAACCTAAAACTCACTTTTACGCACAATTTCCCTCAGTGTGTTGTTCATCCTATGTCAAAAAAAAAAAAAAAAAAAAAAAAAATCCTGATATCTCTTCTAATCCTCTTTAATGACTAATTGTGCTTACGTCATTTCATCTTTTGTGAAATCCTGGAGTTGTTAGTGCAATAGTTCGTTATCTATTATTGTCATGGTACATCGATTTTTACTTGTTTTTACTCTTTTCTGGGATATATTTGTATTTGTATCTGTTTTATCATTATTATTATCATTTACATTATTGTTTTTATTATTATTATTATTATTACTGCTACTACTATTATTATTATTATTATTATTATTATTATTATTATTATTATTATTA
>NC_061835.1:1698532-1701032 GCF_019202785.1 Penaeus chinensis
GACACACCTCGGCGCCGAGTTCCTTCACCAGCTCTGCGCTGGTCCCAGACCACGTGTGATCAAAGGCCTCAGCGAGAGATACGGTCATTCAGTCTCAGACTAGAACTCAATGTGAGATCAGCAAAAGAAAGGTTCCCAGACCACGGAGCTCGGAGCTCTGGTCTGCTGACCAGGTCTGCCGACGCCGGTCTGCTGAAGTAGGTCTGCCAGCGGCTCGAAGGCCAGGTCGGCAATGCTTCGTCCTGAGAGCTCGAGACCCCGTGCCTGACACCCGACATCCTCGCACCATAAGCCTATTAAACCAGTCATCAGTGCCAGGTCCTAGTGCCAGGCTCTAATTCCAGGTCGTTTCAGGTCAAACATGCAGGTCAGGTAATCACAGGTCATCCCATGTGGTTACAGCACATAACATAGCCAATGGGAGAGGCACTGTCGGGGTGACACTAACCCACACAGAAGGGCGGAGGGGAAGGACTTACCTGCTGGGGAGTAGGGGGGCCTCGGACCGCGGGGGATGGGGGCCACGCCAGCGGTGTGGGCGGGGGCGCCGGGGGGGTAGGAGTGGGTCATGTAGTACCCCCCTGTTTTACCATTCTGAAAAAAAAAGAGATTTGGCGCATTAGATAAATGTTTTTTAGGTACGAAAGAGAGAGAGAGAGGAAGGGAGGGAGAGTGAGTGAGTGAGTGACTGAGATAGAGAGAGAGAGAAAGAGAGAGAGAGAGAGAGAGAAAGATAGATAGATAGAGAGAGAGAGAGAGAGAGAGAGAGAGAGAGAGAGAGAGAGAGAGAGAGAGAGAGAGAGAGAGAGAGAGAGAGAGAGAGAGAGAGAGAGAGAGAGGGGGGGATAGAGAGAGAGAGAGAGAGAGAGAGAGAGAGAGAGAGAGAGAGAGAGAGAGAGAGAGAGAGAGAGAGAGAGAGAGAGAGAGAGAAAGAGAGAGGACCACAAAAAATACATATATACTGCACTCACATCACACTAATGCTGCGAAATACAATTATCCAGAAAATGTACACGGAAGAGGACTCATAACATACTCCAGTTACTGATCTGTTACTTCTTATTATACTACAAGGAAACATTATTCCTACAAAACAGATAAATATCACCAATAGCGAAGGAACTAATAACAGTTAAAACAAGCGAGAAACAGTAATAGAATGAACATTATTACTGCCAGGCCGTTCATAACCTCCAGCACCCTTGCTCTTCGTCGGTGGAAAAGAGATTTCAGCTCCTGACGCAGTAAATGAAACAAATGAAAAGCAAGGATCTATACGCAACGACACTTCCCCTTGAAGAGAACATATAAAAAAACGACCTCATCTCTCTCTCTCTCTCTCTCTCTCTCTCTCTCTCTCTCTCTCTCTCTCTCTCTCTCTCTCTCTCTCTCTCTCTCTCTCTCTCTCTCTCTCTCTCTCTCTCTCCAAAAAAAAGCGACACGTCTGTTTTTCCCTAATGGCAGCTATTATTGCTGGTTGCTAAACTTTGAAACAAATACGTAAACATCTTGACGTTACTCGAGCCCCTTAACATCTCATCTCGGCTAATGGACAGATCCTCAACAGCTGACATAGTCTACTTGCGAGGTAAAAATGCTGGTGAAGAAAAGTTCGGATATCAGGCTGCAGTGCGCTCGTGCTGACATCTGCCGGAAGGTGGCATTGTGACGATGTTGTTTTGTTTTTGTTTTTTTTATTTTTTTTCTACTTATTTTCTTTATAGTTTTCGTAGCGTGGCGGTAACGAATGATACCTGGGTGAAATAAGCTATTCGAATTTATTTATTTTTTTATTTTTTTATTTTTTTTTACAATCACATTTTTTCCACATCAAGACACTGTCAATATTCTTATAACGTAAACCTCCTAACCATTGCCTCCCCCGCCCCCCAAAAAAAAAAAAAAACAGTTTTCGAAAAGGAACAATAAAAACATCGTATCTTCAAACGTTCCCCAAAAAATCCAAAACGTTTGTCTGAAAAGCTGGCCAATTACGGAAGCCAATCTAGACTAAGATGTACTTTCCCTTTTGATGAGTCGTCCCGTGGGAGGTAAGACCCCCAGTTGTACGTCTCAAATGACTTTTTTCTTTTTAACTTTTCCACTTTTTTCTTCTCTCGAAATGGAGTTTCCCTTCATTGCAAATGGCTGTAGGCGAAGAAGGTTTAAAGTTTACTGCGTCTTTGCGGTGTTATGTATACGCGCGGGGGGGGGGGGGGGGGGGGGGGTAGGGGGAGGTTGACGGCGTTTTGAGTCGGTTCAGATGTGACTAATTGCTGAAAATTAATAAATAAAATAAAATATAAAAACAGAAGGACTGGGTCAGGATTCGTCTTTATCTATGCCTCTTCCCATAGTTTACTTTCAATCCTTTTTCGTTGCGTTCTCTCTCTCTCTCTCTCTCTCTCTCTCTCTCTCTCTCTCTCTCTCTCTCTCTCTCTCTCTCTCTCTCTCTCTCTCTCTCTCTCTATTTCTCTCTTTCTCTCTTTCTTTTTCTCTT
>NC_061835.1:1706032-1711032 GCF_019202785.1 Penaeus chinensis
AGAGGGAGGGAGGGAGGGAGGGAGGGAGGGAGGGAGGGAGGGAGGGAGGGAGAGAGAGAGAGAGAGAGAGAGAGAGAGAGAGAGAGAGAGAGAGAGAGAGAGAGAGAGAGAGAGAGAGAGAAAGAGATACATAGACAGACAGACAGAAAAACAGACAGAGAAAACATGAGTCTATGCACTGAGTAAGTGACCATACGATTGTAAAATTACACATACACCCAGGAGAACATGCTTACAGAAACACCACACTCATACATATTTCCCGAGAAACCGCCCAGCATGCAAAGGAAACTGAGCTGTTGCATACACCCTGGGGGTTGTCTCATGCCATCCTACATCGCCGCGTTTAACTTCATTAGTCAAAACTCGACCCGTTTCGTAATATTGTGAATCCGCTCGGAGGTTCAGTCAAAACGAATTTCTTTAGTTCGGCAAAGCGGGGCAAAGGTTCTAAAGCCTTAGGTTAGTCGCTTCGAAATTAGAAATAAAGTCAGAGTTCAAATCTGTTTGATACAATTGATTATTAGATTAGCATTTACTACTATGGATAGAAATCAGAAATATATGTAATTAATGTAGGCATTACATTACACTGCAAAAATCCACGAGGAGAAATTGCTTAAAAAATCATATATAAAAAAATAAAATATCATTCGAATCGACATAAGTTTCTCCTTAGAAAAAATATTCAACATATCTGTTATTCTTCGCTTGCAAAGCACTTCAACATAGTCTTCTTTTCCTCTCCTTCTTCTTTTTTTCCTGTTCCTCTCCTCTTTTTTTCTTCTCTCGCTCTCTTCCACCTTTTCTTTCTCCTTCTCCTTTTCTCGCTCTCCTCCTCCTCCTCTTTCTTTCTTCTCCCTTTTCTTTTCTCTCTCTCCTCCTTCTCTTCCTCTTTTTTTCTTCTATCTCTTCGTCTCTCTCTCTCTACTCCTCCTCCTCTTTCTTTCTTCTCCCTTTTCTTCTCTCGCTCTCCTCCTCCTCCTCCTCTTTTTTTCTTCTCCCTCTTCGTCTCTCTCTCTCCTCTCCTCCTCCTCCTCTTTTTTTCTTCTCCTTCTTCGTCTCTCTCTCCTCCTCCTCCTCCTCCTCCTCCTCCTCCTCCTCCTCCTCCTCCTCCTCCTCCTCCTCCTCCTCCTCCTCCTCCTCCTCTTTCTTTCTTCTCCCTCTTCGTCTCTCTCTCTCCTCCTCCTCGTCGTCCTTCTTCTTTTTCTTTCATTTCTGTTCATGATCTTTCGTAATGAATTTGGCGCTGGGATCGATTCTCATCTGAATTTCAAATGGTCGTTTAAATTCCAAATATAATTTAGCAACACCCGTTTTCGTTATGATGTCGTATACTGTTCCTATAAGAGAGGAAGGGATAGCGAGAGAAAAAAGAAGAAGAAAATGTAAGAGGAGAAAAGAAAAAGGTGAATGGGAGAAAAAGAATATGTAATAATTTGTTTGAAATTACGAGAGAAGGAAACGGTAAAGGAAGGAAAAAGAATAAGTAAAGAAAACGGGGGAAAAGAAGTGACAATAATTCACCGAGAAGAAAAAAGGGAAGTTATAAAATTAGAAGAAAAGAAATAAAGAGAACATACAAAAAAAGAGAGAGAAAAGTCAAGGAAAAGAGAAAGAGATTAAGAGATAGACCAGTAAAAAGCATACAGAAAGGATACTCCTATAAATGGAAACGCCCCCAGCGTCTCTAAAAGCAAGGACCGCCCCTCCCCCCTCCCCCACCCCCACGTCAGCGAGATGTGATCCGTTTCCCACCAATACCTTGCGGTCCTCTCTACATGTCCTTTGTGAAGGCGACACCGCTACTTATCACAGGCGTCGATAAGGTTGAAACTCCTATTCTCGTCGTCTAGGAATCCCTCTGCTTCCTCCCGAGTGGCGTGGCCTTATGTTGGCCCTGCCCAGTGTTTCCCCTCGAGCCAAGAAGGGTAGAGCAGACTTAGAGAGTCTCAAAAGAGGGGAAGGGTCCCACTGCCCTCATTATTGGGGCCTTCGAGCTCCCCTTTCCGAAAGCCACTGTTCCATCTCGGGGGTAAGTACCTATGTCATTTTCGTTTTCCTTTTTCTTTCGATAATTCAAAAAACTTTCCTGTTGCTGCTTCCAGCTCGAGTCGGGGATTCGTTCTAACGCACGTGAGCAATAGTCAGAGTGAAGAAGCTTAATGGCTGACGGGTGACCTAACTCCGTCGCCGAGGTGATCACGTTACTAACAGCTGGTGAGGTAACTGCCAAAGGTAAAAAAAAGTCCCATGCACGAAACTTTTCCATTGTGAACATTTCTACTCCTTTTTTACGCCGTCGAGGTAAAAGATATTTGAGGATGTGTTGCATCAGGCCATTGTGGGATAAGGGATAAATGGATATTTCCAAGGCAATGTTCCGAAAACACGTTATTTTCATGCTGGAAAGGAGTGGAAAGGGGGAGGGGGGGCTGAGGCCTTTTAATGGAGTTCACGTTGATGAAACCTGACTTACAAGGCTGCGTTAATTAGCGTTTTTTTAGAATACTAACAAAGCTGAAAGCAGCCACCTGAATCAGGCCACTCATCACACGCGGCGCATAAAAACGCTTGATTTGCAAAAACGTTTCAGCGAACGTGGTCGACAACGAAGACCATCCTACTCCTGCACGCTAACCTCTGAACAACTCTAGTAATCACTCACCAATGTAGACATCTTACATCAACGGCTCAGGCACACTCCTTACTTGAACAAGACCATTTACACTAACATATGTACATTTACCAACCAATCACTATTTGTTAACAGGTAACGTCAGAAACCAACGATAATCTGACCGTAATCCGTAATCCAGGATTTCCAACCATCTACAACTCATAGGGAAGCTACCTATGATATAACTCATCCAGGTTACTAAATCCTCAGCCCATCAGATAAAAAAGAAGACCCGAGACTTCAACACGATATTCAAATCACAACAGAAATCCCCGTCACGCGAAGGGACCAGCGACAACACTAACTACAGGACAGCGGCGCAAACAGCCCATCAGCGAATACAGACAGAGCTGAGGCCTCGACGCATGGGTGTTCGCTTCATCATCTCAGCCAATCAAGGTGTGTGGGAGCAAACATGTGGCTGGCTGCTGTGGGTTCCCTGGACGCGCCTCGGTGCCCTTGCTCTTCCACACAATGGTTCGCGCGTTTTCTGCACGGACATGGTTTTTGAGGAAATAAACGGAAAAAGAAAAGAAAAAAATATATATATATATGTGTAAATTATAGGTAGATAAATGAGTAGGTAAAAGGCTAAACAAATCTGACTTTAAGATTTTAAATGATAATGTGATGAAGGAATAAATACAAAAAAAGTAACAATAATCGTGTTATCATGACGTTTTGATTATTGTGTCCAGTGCAAGAAAATCCGACTTCAAAAAAGAAATGCTAAAAAATAAAGAGTAACCGAATAAACTGAAAAATAACATAAGACAAACACCACAATATAAAAAAGATGGCAAGGAGCGCACATTAACTACTTGAAGTGTCATCTTTATCTCCATAGATATACTACCGGGCATGTTCTTCGTAATTCCAGTAAGTTCAAATGCCTCAGGTTATATCAAGTTCCCATAGTACTGCGGACAGACAGGGTGGTATTAGGAGAAGATCGAAAATTAATACCTTGAGGAAACTACGACTCGAGGACTATGAATCGAACGCTTTCGGACCGGGGATTGAAAGCGTATCAAAAGTCCATCAAAGGAAGAGAGAGAGAAAAAAGGAAACCATATAAAAAAAAATCCTTCGAAAGCTACGAAGACCAACGGGTTTTCGCGAAGGATTTTCAGATTTTGGGACACGTCTTGTTAGGATTTTTGAAGGATCCCAACGCAAGGGATTTTCCTCCCGCCTTCGAGATCCTTCACAGCAGTACCAGGCCTTTACCACAACAGCAACAATCGCCCGTTTGAGCCGACGGTTGAGTGCCCGCGCTTTCTGTAACCGTCCCCCTTTCTTTCTCTCTTTCATCTTTCTCTTTCTTTCATCCCTCTCTCTCCTCTTCCTCTCTCTCTTTCTCTATCTCTCCCTCTCTTTCTATCACACCTCTCTCTCCTCTTCCTCTCTCTCTCTCTCTCTCTCTCTCTCTCTCTCTCTCTCTCTCTCTCTCTCTCTCTCTCTCTCTCTCTCTCTCTCTCTCTCTCTCTCTCACCCTGGTCCTGTCCCATTCCCTTCTTCCTCATCCGTGTTTCTCTCCATCGGCTTACATTCTTAAGGCATCCAGAGCTCTCAGCCTCCACTTCACTCGGATAAATCTGCGGAAAAGAGAGCGAACATCCTATGGAATACAGCACTGTAAACCTCTAACCATTAATAGGAGGCATATACACGCACGCGCACACACACACACACACACACACACACACACACACACACACACACACACACACACACACACACACACACACATACACACACACACACACACACACATGTACACAAACACAGACACACACACATATATATACATATATACACACATATATACGTATACACATACACATTTAATATCCCAACAGGGAAAAGAAATGTACACATACACAGTATACACAGCAAAATGCAAAGAAAGCCAAATAAAGAAAACACTCACAGTCAGAGCAGAAGAGAGCTGTCTGTACCTTAGGAAACACATCCACACACCAATCTCTAAACCCTGATACATTTGTGTGTTTCTCTGTCCATCACTTCACCTGTCTGTCTACCTCCCTTTTGAAATGGGTCTGTCTGCTTCCTTCGTCGACCTGTCAATCTGTCAAGCGCCTTACCTGATTGTCTTTGTTAACTGTGACTAACCTTACCCCCCCTCCCCCACACACACAGAAAAAAAAGGAAAAAGAGTGAGAGAGAATATATATATATATTATACAGATATAGATATATATATACATATAAATATATATATATATATTTAATTATATAGGTATGTGTGTGTGTGTGTGTGTTTGTTTGTTTGTTTATTTGTGTGTGTGTGTGTGTG
>NC_061835.1:1713532-1714749 GCF_019202785.1 Penaeus chinensis
CTCTCTATCTATCTCTCTCTCTCTCTCTCTCTCCCTCTCTCTCTCTCTCTCTCTCTCTCTCTCTCTCTCTCTCTCATATAGTCTGATTGGCAACCTGATGAGCTTTATTTTGCTTTTAATCTGATTAGCATCATCTCTCTCCCAATCTGATCAGCATTATTTCTCTCGAAATCCGATTAGCATTATTTTCCTTCCAATCTGATTAGCACTATTTTTTCCTTCCAACCTGATTGTTATTATTTTATATCAAACCTGATTAGCATTATTTTATATCCAACCTGATTATTATTATTTTATATCCAACCTGATTAGCATTATTTTAGTCCCAATCAAATTACCAATATTTCCATTTCGATGTGTCTATCATAATCTTTCTTCCATTCTGATTATCATTATCTCTTTCTCAATCTGATTAGCATGATTTTGCTATTTTGCGATTAGCATTATCGATATTAAACTCGAATGAACATTATTTTGTTTCCAATATCATTAGCAATATTTATCTCCCAATCTTATCAGCATTATTTCTCTGCCAATCTGATCAGCATCAATTCCATTCCAATCTGATTAGCATCAATTCCATTCCAATCTGATCAGCATCAATTCCATTCCAGTCTGATTAGCATCAATTCCATTCCAGTCTGATCAGCATCAATTCCATTCCAGTCTGATTAGCATCAATTCCATCCAATCTGAATCAGCATCAATTCCATTCCAGCTGGATCCGCACCCAAATTCCATTCCAGCTGACACATCAATTCCACCAGTCTGATTACATCCATTCCCTTTCCAATCGGTTAACATCAATTTTCCCGTCCAATCGATCAGCATCCATTCCATCCCAATCTGATCAGCATCCATTCCATCCCAATCTGATCAGCATCAATTCCATTCCAATCTGATCAGCATCAATTCAATTCCATTCCATTCTGATCGGCAATATTTCGCTTCCAATCTGATTAACATTCTTTCCATCCCAATCTGATCAGCATCCATTCCATTCCAATCTGATCAGCATCAATTCCATTCCATTCTGATCGGCAATATTTCGCTTCCAATCTGATTAACATTCTTTCCAATCTGCGCTCACGGCATCGGCGTCGCCCCAAGCCCGCTCTTTTCCCAAACCCCCGCTCGTTTTTAAAACGGGTTTAAAAGCCCATTAAAGCGGCTTTTTTTTTGTTGGTTTTTTTTTTTGTCTTTTATTCTTACGATTA
>NC_061835.1:1719849-1737349 GCF_019202785.1 Penaeus chinensis
AACATTCATACGCAGATTTCCACCCCTTCATCTCACCTACACAAACATTTTCTCCCCCCCCCCCCCCAACCACTACCACCACAAACAAACACCATCCTCCACATACACATACGCACACACATAAACACACACACACATCCAATGACACCCTCTTCCCCGCATACACATACATCTACAGACTTCCTCCCCCCCCCCCCCCCTGCACACACGATGACTCCTCACTCCCCCCGGCGACTTCTCCTGTAGGGGGGGGGGGGGTTGTCCGGCCGTCCGTCGCTCGCTAATAAGACGGTTCGGCGAGGAGCGAGTGGGGACACGCCATGCCACGCGGCCGGGCGGCAAGAACGGGGCGAGGGGAGGAGGAGGGGGGGGGGGGGGGTAAGTGTGGGAAATGCACGCACGGACGCACGGACATGCACTATGTTCTTGTGACTACACACACGCATGCACGTATGCATGCATTCGTACTCTGGTATTTTCTCTCTATTTTTCTGTTTCCCTTCTCAGCGCTCTCTTTTTCTCCCTTTCTCTGTCTATCTCTTTCTAACTATACGTATACCTTTACTCCCCCCTTCCCTCTTCTTCTTCTCTCTCTCTCTCTCTCTATCTCTCTCTCTCTCTCTCTCTCTCTCTCTCTCTCTCTCTCTCTCTCTCTCTCTCTCTCTCTCTCTCTCCTCCCTCCTCTCCCTCCCTCCCTCCCTCCCTCCCTCCCTCCCTCCCTCCCTCTCTCTCTCTCTCTCTCTCTCTCTCTCTCTCTCTCTCTCTCTCTCTCTCTCTCTCTCTCTCTCTCTCCCTCCCCCTCTCCCTTTCCCTCCTCTTTACATTCTCCTCTCCCTTGTCCTCTTCCTCTCCTTCCATCTCTCCTTTTTTCTCTCTCTTCCCCTCCTTCGCCCTCTCCTTCTTCTTCTTCTTCTCTCTCTCCCTTCACAGCAGACCAAGAGCTCCTAATTTTAATTCTAAATCTAATTCAAACTTCAGTTTTTCGGTCATGAGATTCCCTGCCCTTGATTCCGTTCCTTATGCCAAGCTCATGACCCGTCTTCCTGATCCAAGAATATACTTCAGTGCCATGACTGTGCTTGGTCTGCTTCACACTTCCCGGCCGGTGTTTACGTTAAATAAAACATCACTTTAATATCTGTGCCAGACAGCTCGTGTGAAGGTAAAATGAAATATATATATTTTTTTGGGGGGGTGGGGGATTTATAGAATATTCAGAAAAAAAAAAAAAGATTTTCCTTTCGTAAAGTATTCAAGAAAAAGAAAAGAAAAAAAAAACGTTTATCAGCAACATTCTTCATAAACGTTAAGATACGAAAGAAAAAAACGGGGAGACCAAAACGACACACACACAATGCTGCAGCAATGGCTTCTTTTGCACCTATGCTAATTTAGGCTCTGAAATGTCTTCGTCCCCAGGAAATAAATATATACAGACCCTTGGGAAGAACTAGATACAGAAATAGATGAAGACATTCTGCATATTTATACATAGAGATATATCCGTAAGAGATATACATATAAATATACTTAAGAGTATATGCTGACACGAACCGCAAAGAAATGCAAAAAATCGACAGAATTAAACTAAAATGAAATATAGAAATATAAACAGAAATAACCCACAAAGATATAGAAAAAAGACACAGAAATAAACAGAAAAGAAATGCAGAAATAGACAGAAATAAACCACAAAAAAACAAAAAATAAACATAAACCACAAAGAAAAACAAAAATAAACAAATAAACCACAAAGACAAATAAAATATAGAAATAAACCACACAGAAATACAAAAAAAGACGCAAATAAACCCACCTCTTTTCTTAGAGGAGGAGGTTGGGTAATTTAGGAAAAAAAGCGCTTGTTTTTGTTCACCTTCGCTCATGACCGTCAAATGAGAAAAGAAGCGGCTGGTATTTTGTCGATATGCTGTCTATATTTCTTATTATTATTATTATTATAACTAATACTATTATTATTATTATTATCTATTACTATTATTATTATTATTATTATTATTATTATTATTATTATTATTGTCCTTATTTTTATTACTATTATGATTATTATTATTATTATCATTATTATTATTACATACACACACACACACATATATGTACATATATCTATCTATCTATCTATATATATATTTATATATATACATACATACATATATATATATATATATATATATATATATATATATATATATAAGTAACATGGCCATTCCCTCCTCTTTCTTTGCGGGGGGGGGGGGGGGAGTCGGTTGGGGGGGGGGGGAATAATTGAGAGTATAAACTTTCGTTCTTTTATTGTAATACTGTTGCTTCTAACGATGTATACTTTTTTTTCCTAATTGAGAAAATAAAACGCAATATATTTTTTACCCAATTTACAACTTTTCGAAGAAGAAGAAAAAGTATATACCAAAAGCGGCTCCCTTTTAAAACACAAACTGGCAACTCTCCTCTTACGCATAAGCCACACATAAGAAAACATAAACTCGTAAACAAAAAAAGAAAACAAGAAACAAAAATAAATAAATAAATAAATAAATAAATAAAAGAGAGAAATAGAAAAAAAATTAAAAGAAAAAAAAATCAACCCTTTCCTTCTCTTAAAAATATAATAGAATAATAAAATAATAATGATAATAATAATAATAATAACAACAATAATAATAATAATAATAATAATAATAATAATAATAATAATGATGATAATAGTAATAATAAAAAAAAATAATAATAAAATGATAATAATAATAATAATAATAGTAATAATAATAATAATAATAATAATAATAATAACAACAACAATAATAACAAAAATAATAATAATAATAATAACAATAATAATAATAATAAAAATAATAATAATAACAATAATAATAATAATACCAATAATAATGATAATATTAATAATAATAATGATAAAAAATAATAATAATGATAACAATCTTCGCAGCAAGCAAGGGCTGAGCCGTCGCCAAGATGCAAGCAGAGAAACGCACTCTGCTTCTTGAAACAACAAACATCCCACTAACAATAAAACACACCTGGTCGCGCTTTTACGTTTTGTTCTCCATTCCGTTTCCTTTCCTTCTTCGCTTCCTTGTTCTCCTGTCGTGTTCTGTATCTCTGTTTTTTTTTTTTTTTTTTTTTTTTTTTTTTTTTTTTTTTTTTTTTTTTTTTTTTTTTGATGTTTGGTTTGTTTTTTGGGAGGAGTGTGTGTGTGTGTGTGGGGGGGGGTTAGTTGTTTCCATGTATGCTTGTTTGTTTAAGGTGCCTGTTTGTAGGCCTGTCCGTCTGTCTGTTCGTCTGCTTTTAGGCTTGTTTGTCTGTATGTCTGTATGCCTGCCTGCCTGCCTGCCTATATGCCTGCATACGTTTCGTATTTCTATCTACCAGCTAGTCCACGCATCTCTCAAGCTTGTCAGTCCATCTGTCTGTCTGTCTGTCTCTCTTACATCTCTCCTCTTCTCTCACTCCTTCCTCTATTTTCTATTCCTATCGTTTAGTCTCTATCCCTTCTCCTCTGTTGCTTCCCACTTATTTCGCTTCATTGAACACGTTTTTGTTCTTTATTCTCCGATTATTATGTCTATTATTCTTTGTTACATTCTATTCTCGTCTTCTCTTTCTATTTCTGTTTCTCTCTCTTCTCTTCTCACTGTACACACGCGTTAGCAGGGGCATGTGTGTGTGTGTGTGTGTGTGTGTGTGTGTGTGTGTGTGTGTGTGTGTGTGTGTGTGTGTGTGTGTGTGTGTGTGTGTGTGTGTGTGTGTGTGTGTGTGTGTGTGTGTGTGTGTGTGTGTGTGTGTGTGTGTGTGTGTGTTTAATGCAAAACAAAATTACATTATACAATTTTCTCAGCGTTGGTTTTCTCTTATCTTTTTCTCGTTTGTCTGAGTCAGCGTGAATATATTTCTTGACGGCTCCTCTGTTTCCTTTTCGTAATTATTTCCATACATTTCTGCAGCATCACTTTTTACGCAAATAAATATCGCAGTCTACATAAAAAAATATATATATTTTATTCAATAAATCATTTTGTGGAACTTATAACTTAGAAACTACTGCTATTAGTACTATATATTTATATTACAGTTAATTCTAGTCCTACATTTCACATAATAACAAACATTATCATTATTTCTAACCTTATAACGATAACACCAATGATAAAAACAATAACAATAACAAAAACAAACAACAAAATGAAAATGGCGAATGAAACAGAAAAGTAAATTCGTTTTCTTTTTATAATCAAAGGAGAGGAGATGCTGGGCGAACACGCGGAATTAAACGCTATTCTTGTTGATTTTTCATATGGTAGAAAATGGCAGGAAATTCTGTCTTCGTTGATGTAGTCTGATGTTGAGGGAAATGTGTGTGTGTATTCACATGTACGGATATGTAGGCACGCGCGTACAATATAGGGAAGGCAGGAGATACAGACAGATAGACAGAGAGTGAGAGAGAGGGAGGGACTGACATTCAGAGAGAGAGAGAGAGAGAGAGAGAGAGAGAGAGAGAGAGAGAGAGAGAGAGAGAGAGAGAGAGAGAGAGAGAGAGAGAGAGAGAGAGAGAGAGAGAGAGAGAGAGAGAGACTTACAGACAGACAGACAGACAGACAGACAGACAGACAGACAGACAGACAGACAGACAGACAAACAGAGTGATAAAGAGAGGACGAGAGAGACAGCAAGAGAGATGTACACGCATCCTGCTCTTCACTTGTTTCTCTTTCCCGCCACCCACCCGAACGAAAGATAACTACCCACCGCGCCCTTTTGGACCGAAAAGAAATCAAAACTTTCGCTCACCCATCGATCACATATCATCCACCTCCCCGCTCTCAGAGTATATGACGTCACACTTTCTGATACCAGACACTTTAAAAAATAGGCCTAAAAATATAGACAAATAAATTCACAACAAA
This sequence comes from Penaeus chinensis, assembly GCF_019202785.1. Classification (NCBI taxonomy): domain Eukaryota; kingdom Metazoa; phylum Arthropoda; class Malacostraca; order Decapoda; family Penaeidae; genus Penaeus; species Penaeus chinensis. Next base: position 1,724,796 of record NC_061835.1, read on the forward strand.
TAAATAAATAAATAAAGGCAAACAGTCGAAAATTCGTTACCGAGTGAAAAGCGACAACTCGAGACAGGTGTTCGAATAAAGGGTGTCAAGGGGGGGGGGGGGGGCAGTCAGGAGATGTCAGGTGAAGTCAATGCTATCTGCGCACTTCTTGTCGAATGTCTGATCAAATGGACTGATTAAATAATGAAAAAAATGGACTGATAAACTGGTTAATCGATCAAAATATTGCTTGATGCACAAAGCAACTGATGAATTGGTGAAGTTTTGCATATAAAGACGATTTATAAATATATTGATAAATCTAAAAACTCATACACATATACAACGAGAAGTTAACTGATGTACAAATAATTAAGAGAGAATCAGATAGACAATAGAATAACGGATAAACAAGAAAGAGCAATAGTATAATCGACTGAACAATTTGAACAGATCTGTGACGAGTTGTTAGGAATTGATTAATTGAGTCGTCAATAAAAAACACGTTTCAACTTGTTACGAACATTAGTGGAACAATCTTTGGTAAATGTTATTGATGTTGGTGATAATGTGGATAGTAAAAATAATGTTGGCGATAATAATATATATAGACACACACACACACACACACACACACACACACACACACACACACACACACACACACACACACACACACACACACACACACACACAGGCACACACACACACACACACACCACACACACACACACACACACACACACCACACACACACACACACACACCACACACACACACACACACACACACACACATTCACATACCAGATTGATAATAGATAAATAATAATATAGATATACATACATACATGCATATAAAATGTATATAACATCATATGTATATAAATATATATAAATATTAATATGTAGCATGAGTAAATTTGTATATAGTAAAAATATTGCCTGTATTTTTTTACTATTCTTATTATTTTTATTATTATGATAAATTTTTAATATTACTTTCATATTATTATAATGCATCATATATTTTCATTAGATTTTTAAACCCTTTGAGTTTTTTTTTCTTTTTTTTTTATTTTCTCCTGTTTCTCATTCTTCTTTTTCTTTTATTTAAATTTTTTTATTATTACTACTTATTTTATTTTGATTAATATTACCATTTTCATATTATTTTACACTCCCACTATTATTATTTAATTATTAAATTATCATTTTATTAAATTTTTTTATTTTTTTATAAATTTTTACTATTATTATTTGTTTTTATTTTTTTTTTATTATTATTTTTAATTATTATTATTTTTATAAATTTTTATTATTTTTTCATCATTATTATTTTTATCATCTCTCATCATTATCATATTATTATTTTTAATTTTCATTATTATTATTATCAATATCATTAGCATTATCATTAATGTTATAATTATCTTCAGCATCAGTAATGTTATTGTTTTCAATAATATTATTGTCATTATCATCATTGCTGTTATTACTATCATTATAATTATTATTCCTTAATTTCTTAATCTTCTTTCTCGTTCGTCTTCCGTCATTTTCATTTAATTTCAATTTTCAGCTTAATTCTCTTTATCTTCATTATCTCCTTTCTTTTATTCCATGTTTCCTGCATGTTTCGTCCACTTTACCCCTTTTCTCTTCCTTTCCTTTTGACTATTCCATCCTTCTTCCCTCCTCCCTCCTCCTTTCCCTTATCTCTTATCCATTTTCCTCTCCTCTATCTTCCTTTCCATCTCCCTCCTTCCCTCTCATTCGTCCTCCTTTTCCCTACCTCCTTCCTCCTTTCTTTTTTTACACTTTTCTTCTTCTTCCTCCTTTCCCCTCTTCTTACGACTCCTTCTTTGTATTCGCTTTCTCTTCTCCTTCTTTCTATTCGCTTTCTCTTCTCCTTCTTCCTTTCTCTCTCCCCTCCCCCTCCTCCTTTTCCCTCTTCTTCCCCTCTCTTTCTTCTTCCTCTCCTCTTTTCTCCTTTCCCATTCCTCCTTTTCTCTATTCTTCCCCTCTCCCTATTCTTCCCCTTTCATCCTTTTCCTCCCCCTTCTTCTCCCCCTCCACCTTTCCCCTCCCCCTCTTCCTTTCCTCACCCTCCCCCTCTTCCATTTCCCCTCCCCCCTCCTCCTTTCCCCTCCGTCTCTCTGTCCCCTGCCCCTCTTCTTCCCCTTCCTCCTTTTCCCTCCCTTTCTTCTTCCCCTATCTCTCTCTCCACACCCTCCCCTTCCCCTCTCCTCCCCCTTCTTTTTCCCCTCCCCTTCTTCTTCCCCTATCTCTCTCTCCACGCGCCCCCCTCCCCTTCCCCTCTCCTCCCCCTTCGTATTCCCCCCTCACCCTTCTTCTTCCCCTATCTCTCTCTCACACGCCCTCCGACTTCCCCTCTCCCACCCTAACCCTCACCCCACCCTACCCCTCATCCTCCCCCTTCTCCCCTCCCCCCTCCAGGACGTGAGGACAGGCGTCTTCATGGTGCACTGCGAACCCTGTCCACTGCTCGGGCACCTCTCACCTTACTGTGTACTTGGTATCGATCTCCCTCGTCTGCAGCCTCGCATTGTGCCTCTAATACATCTACTTGTTTGTTTTGTTCTCTTCTGTATTATTATTCTTTTGTGTGTTGTGTTTTTTTTTTTTTTTTTTATTCTTTTTCAGATTTTTTTTTTTTTGTTGGTTTTTTTTTCTGATTTTTCTCCTGCTTCTCCTGTTTTTTCTTCTTCTTCCTCCTCCTCTTATTTTTCTTCATCTTCTTTTTCTTCTTCTCCTTCTCCTTCTTCTTCTTCTTCTTCTTCTTCTTCTTCTTCTTCTTCTTCTTCTTCTTCTTCTTCTTCTTCTTCTTCTTCTTCTTCTTCTTCATCATCTTCATCTTCATCTTCTTCATCTTCTTTTTCTTCTTCTCCTTCTCCTTCTTCTTCTTCTTCTTCTTCTTCTTCTTTTCTTCTTCTTCTTCTTCTTCTTCTTCTTCTTCTTCTTCTTCTTCTTCTTCTTCTTCTTCTTCTTCTTCTTCTTCTTCTTCTTCTTCTTCTTCTTCTCCCTTGAATATTTTTTCTCTGTCACTATAAATACGTTTTTATTTCATTTTTATTTTTATTTGCTCGTCTGATGTCCCTTTCTCCTCAGTTTACCTTTCCCATTCGTTCCTAGGTTTGTTTATTTTTGTTTTGTTTACTTTTGCCTGTAAGGCTATCGCTCTCACGCTCTCTTCTCTTTCTCTCTTTCTTTGCATGTGTGTGCGTGTGTTTGTGTGTGTGTGTGTGTTTGTGTGTGTGTGTGTGTGTGTGTGTGTGTGTGTGTGTGTGTGTGTGTGTGTGTGTGTGTGTGTGTGTGTGTGTGTGAGTGTGTGTGTGTGTGTGTGTGTGTGTGTGTTTATGTGTGTGTGTGTTTGTGTGTTTGTGTGTTTGTGTGTGTGTTGTGTGTGTGTGTATGTTTGTGTGTTTGTGTGTTTGTGTGTGTGTGTGTGTGTGTGTGTGTGTGTGTGTGTGTGTGTGTGTGTGTGTGTGTGTGTGTGTGTGTGTGTGTGTGTGTGTGTGTGTGTGTGTGTGTGTGTGTGGTGTGTGTTGAGGTATGCGTGTGTGGTGTATGCGTTCATGTGTACGTGCGTGCGTTCATGCGTGTACGTGCACATCCTACCTATACAAGTTTCCTTCCCTTCTTGAGCTTCAGAAGAACCTTCTTCCTTCTCCTGTCTTCCCGGATTCCTTCTTCTCCTCGAACACTTTCATCCTTTCCCAAAATCCCTAATTTTATTGTAGCCATTCGCAGAGATACTGTATCACGATTTTTTGGTTTTATAATTTTTTTTCTAGATTTGTTTCTTCTCAAAATGCCGGCGATGGAGGGGCCACTTTGCCAAATTGTGTCTGGTATGTGTTAGTCAATTATTTTGCGCGGCGGAATTTTATTTTCTCTCTCTCTCTCTCTCTCTCTCTCTCTCTCTCTCTCTCTCTCTCTCTCCTCTCTCTCTCTCTCTCTCTCTCTATCTATCCTATCTCTCTCTCTCTCTCTCCTCTCTCTCTCTCTCTCTCTCTCTTTGTTGTTGCTCTTGTGTTATTCTTTTTTGTTGTCAATAAAATCAATGAAGAGGGATGTAAATGCGATGATGCGACTGATAATATTTTCTATAGCCATGTGGAGAGCTATATTTTTTCTTCGTTTATGATGAAAATTTCATCTACTCGACTTACAATGATAATAATCAACATCAATTATATATATTTTTTTATCCTTCATTCCATTTTCTTCTTCTTCTTCCTTTTTTTGCATTTTTTTCAATTTCTTTCTCCTCTACTTCTCCTCTTCTTTCTCTTCTTTCCCTCCTCCCCTCCCCCTCTTCCTGCCATCCTCTTCCCTCTCATGACCCCTCTCCGTTTCCTCCCTCTCCCTATTCCCCTCCAACGCTTTCCTACCCTCCCCCTCTCCCCATTGGCCTCCCCTTTACCCCTTCCCGCCTTACTTCTCCCTCTCCTCTCCCTCCCCTCTCCTCTTCTCTCCAATCTCCTTCCACTCTTTTCTCCCTCCCTCCTCTTCCTCTCCTCTCCCTTTCATGTCCCTCCCCTCTCTCCTTCCTCCCTTCCCTTCCCCTCTCCATCTTCTTTCACTCCCCTCCCCTCTCCTCTCCCTCTCATGTTCCTCCCCTCTCCTCTTCCTCCCTTCCCCTCCCCTCTCCCTCCCTTTCACTCCTCTCCCACCCCTGCTTAAATTCCCCCCCTCCCCTCCCCCCCTCCCTTCCCTCCCTCCCCTCCCTCTCCCCTTCCCCTTTCCCTTGCTCAGTGCTTTAATCCTGCTTTTAAAAAGTTACGTCAGTCTTTAGGGGAAAGTCATGCCCCAAGGGTGTGGGGGGGGAATAGGGAAGAGGAGGGGGGGGGGGGAGAGAAAGGGGGGGAGGAAGGTGGGGGAGAAGGGGGGAGGAAGGGAGGGGAGGAGGGGAGAGAGAGGAGAAGAGAAAAAATGGGGAGGAGGGGAAGGGGGAAAAAGGAGGAGAAGAGAGAAGAGAAGGAGGAGGAAGGGGAAAGAGAAAGAGAGAGGACAAGAAGAGAGGAAAGGGGGGGAAAGGGGGAGAAGGGGGAGAGGGAGGAGGAGAAGGGGGGGAGGAGAGGAGAAAAGAGGAAGAAGCGAGGAGGAGAAGGGGGAGGGTTTGATGAAAGAAGAGGAAGAGAGAGGAAGAGAGAGGAGAAAGAGAGAGAAGGAGGAGGAGAGGGGGAGGGGAAAGGAAAAGGGGGGAGGAAGGGGGAAATAGAATAAAGGGAGGGGGGAGTAGGGAAAAGGGGGCAGACTTCCCAAACCTCGACAAAGGATACGAGCTCCAACAACAAAACACAAACACACACACACACACACACACACACACACACACACACACACACACACACACACACACACATAAACATAATCCGTGTATCAGTGTTTATCCTCACTTTGGCAACATACCTTGCCGAATCCGATTCAATTCGAACACACCCAATAATAGCAGCATAAAAGCGCACTCTCCGTATCTTACAAAGAGCGAATTAAATGTGTTCTTTCCATTCATGTTCTCCGATTTCCCGTATTTTCTCTTCATTTAACCCGAGGACTGAATCATTAAGATAAAAGTAGTAGCAGTAGTAATAGTATGGTAGACATAGTAGTAGTAATAGCAGTCGTTGTTGTTGTTGTTTTTGTAGTAATAGTAGTAACAGTAGAAGTTGGTGTAGGGTTTGTTGTAGTAAGGTGTTGTTTTTTGTTGTGTTGTTGTTGTATTGGGGTTTATGATGATGAATGATGGGGGGATGTTATGATGATTGAGATGATAAGATTATTTTTATGATGAAAATAATGATTTTATGATGATGGGTGATGATGATTTAAAGAAGATACGGTGGTGAGGTGAGTGAGGTGAGTTTTTAAGGTGAAGGTTTAAAAAAGGTGAGGTTACGTGACGGTGACGGGGACGGTGACGTAGGCGGTGACGGGACGTGACGTGACGTGACTGGTGACGATGAAAAGATGACGATGAAAGATAGGGGACGGGGTGACGGGGTGAAAGGGATGGTGAAAAAAATATAAAGGGGGGATGGGGATGATATGATGATAGGAGATATGACGATGAATACGATGATGACGATGATGACGATGATCTTCCATCCCACTTCCATCCTAATCCACTTTCCCCTCCTTTCCACTCTCGCTCTTTCCACGTTTCCCATCCCCCTTCACATTCTCCATTACTCCCCCCGTTTACTTCCTTTCCTCCACCCCCCAAATTTCCTTATTTCCCCCTCCCTTTTTTTCCCCTTCCCCCTGGCATTTTTTCTTCAACCCTTCCTCCCCCCCTTTCCCTTTCTCTTCCCCCCCGTTCCCCCCTTTGACCCTCTTTCTCCATTACTCTCCCTCCAACCAACTTCTCCCTCTCTCCCTTTACTCTCTCATTCTCTCTCCTGGTTTTCAGCCTCCTCTGTTTTATCTTCACTTATCATCCATCTCCCACGTCCATTATCCTCCTTTCTCTTGCCTCCTACCTCTGCATCTCTTCAACCCCGCCATTCATCTCTCTATATCTTGATTTACTGCCTTATATCCCTACCCCAAGATGCAATACGACAGAGCCGACTCCTTCTCCTATATCCTTACCTCCTCCTATTATTCCTCCTTCCTTGATTCTCCTTCATCCTCCTTTCTCTTTCCTCTCGTTTTCTTTTTAATTCCTCGTTAAAGCTTGTCGTCGATCGTCAGGCCGTACAAAAGTCTACGGACATCGCTCGCCCGCTTTCAACTAGTGTCACTTCTGTTTATGGTCTCGGTGTGTCTTTCCTTCCGTGGATGTTATTGCTAAGCGGTGTTATATTTGACGATAGATCTTCGTCTGCGGGTTTATATTCATCGATGGAGGAGGAGGTTAACGAGGAGGAGGTGGTGGAGGTGGAGGTGGAAGAGAAGGAGATGGAGGTGGTGGAGGAGAAGGAGGAGAAGATAAAGGAGGAGGAGGAGAAAAAGAAGGAAGAGGAAGCAGGGGAGAAGGAGGAGGGAGTGGAGGAGGGGGAGGAGGAGAAAGAAGAAGAAGAAAAAGAGGAGGTGGAGGAGGAGGTGAAAAAGTGGAGGAGGAAGAAGGGGAGAAGAAGGAGGAAGAGGAAGAAGAAAGTGAGAGAGGAGGAGGAGAAGAGGAGGAGGAGGAGAGGAATAGGAGGAGGGAGGAGGAGGAGGAGTAGGATGATTAGAAGGAGTCGGTAGGGGATGAGGAGGAGGTCGTATAATGAGGCTTAGTCCGCGGCGGCCCCAGGCATGCTACCGACCTCGTTGCGTCCTCTTAGTTCTTGCGTCTTTACGGTCTTCCCCTCCTCTCCGTCCGCTTCGTCCTCTTCGATGCTTACCCCTGTCTTCGCCTCCTCTTTCCCCTTCCCACTGCTTCGGTCCTCGCCGTCCGGATGGCTGAGTCGGCTTCGCATGTGACGCCCCACCCATTGTTCTGCAACCGGCCGAACATCGACGGATAGGGTTGCTGTATGCTCGCGAGCGAGGCTATGCTTTGTGTCAGCGTCCAACAACAATGCCACAGGATAATCACCTCACCACCACCTCCTCCAACCTATCCACCAACCTCTACTCCTCCTCCCCATCCTACCTCGCATATCCTTTCCCCTCTCTGTCCCTCACTTACCCCCCCACACTTCCCCTATTTTCAATATCACCATACTACACAAACTCATAACTCACACTCTCTCATAAACTCACACACCACATCACTCTCTCTCGCTCTCTCTCACCTCACCATCTTCCTCAATCTCGCACTCCCATCTCTCACCACTCTCACTCTCTCTCTCCTCTCTACTCTCTCTCCCTCACCTCTCTCTCTCACCTCATCACTCTCACTACTCTCACTCTTCTCTTCTCAATCCTCTTTCTCTCCTCTCTCCTCTTCTCTCTCTCTCGCTCTCTCTCTCTCCTCTCTCTCTCACACTCTCCCTTCGTCTCTCTCCTCACACCTCTCTCTCTTTCCTCCTTTCACCATCAACTCTCCTCTCCTTCTCTCCTCTCTCATCTCTCTCTCCTCTCTCTCTCACTCTACTCATCTCTCTCTCTCTCTCTCTCTCACCCTACGGTTTCACTTCCCTCCTGCTCCCTTTTTATTGCTTCTTTTTCATATCCTTTTCTCTTCTTCCCTCCTCCTAATCCTCGCTCTTTCTTTCTTCTCCCTCCTAGTCTTCCTTGTCCTCTCTCTGCCTTCTCTTTTTCTCCATTTGCCATTACCATATTCCTCTCCCTTTTCCACCCATTTTTCTTCTTCCCTTCCTATTTCTTTCCCTCTCCCATACTCCCCACCTCGACATTATCACCTTATTGCCTCCTTTTTTACCCTTTTCATCTTTACTTCCTTCTTTCTCTCTTCTTTCTCTCCCCCCCTCTCAAACCCCCCCCCCCGGCCCCCACCTCCCACACTCCCCGCCGCCACACTCTCTTTTCCCACGAATCTTTTCGCTGATTCCTCCCCATTCCGTACACCTTCTGCATCAGTATGTATTCCCCTCCTTTTCCCTCTTCCCCCTCTTCCCCCTCTCCTCCTTTCCCCCCCTTCTCCCCTCTTCTCCCTCTCCCCTCTTTCCCCCTCTCTTCCCAGTCACTCCTCTCTCCTCTTCTCTCTCCCTTCCTCTCCCCTCGTCCCCTCTTCCTCTCCCCTCTCCCCTCTCTCCTACCCCCCTTCTACCCCCGCTCCTTCTCCTTCTTCGATTCCCTTACCCACATTCCTAGTCCATTTCCCTCCCTCCCCCCCCCCCCTCCTTCTCTCTCCTCAAATTCTTCCTGCACCGCCCCCCCCCACCCCCCTCCCTTCTTCCCTTCTCCTTTCTCCACAGCCTCTCCTTGCCCCCCCCCCCCCCTTTCCCTTCCCTCCATCTCCCTCACCTCCTCTTCTCACCACCTCCAACACCCCCCCCCCCCCCTCCTTCCTTCCTCATCACCCCCCTCCCCCCCCCCTTCCCGTCCCTTTCCACGACCCCCCAGCACGACACTCTCAAAATTTATGGTTCTCGTTCCTTAAATTTTCGTTTCTCTGATACATTCCGAATGCATTAAGGTCGACGTCTAATCGAGTTGGAGGAGGATTTTCGACGTAATCGAATCCTGTTATGGCACTTTTTTCCTCTCTCTTTTTCTCTTTCTTTCTCCGTTTCTGTCTTTTATTTGTTTGTCTGATTATCTCTCTGTCTCTCGGTGTGTGTATGTGTGTGTGTGTGTGTGTGTGTGTGTGTGTGTGTGTGTGTGTGTGTGTGTGTGTGTGTGTGTGTGTGTGTGTGTGTGTGTGTGTGTGTCCCTCAAAAAAATTAAGAAAAAAAAATCTTTCCGTAATATACACACATAATGCACAGTAATAAAAGTTTAGCCCGTGTAAATTTTATCTCTCCACCACTGTTTACCGCTTTTGCAACACACACAAATAACAGAAATAACAAATAATAATAAAAATAACAATAATAAAACCAAATCTTAATATCAAAATAATCAAATCAAAACACCGACTCTATAAAAAAAAAAAAAAAAATCCCCACGATTCATATTGTGATTAACTGTACCTAAAATGACGATCTATTTCAGGAATTCGCTAGGCTCGTGGCACCAAATTAATGGACCATTCTCAGTGCGAATTTGCGAAACATTGATAATGAGAGAGGTACATTTCCACGGCCATGTACGGACAAGGCTCGACATTATCTGTAAATAATATCTGGATGATATTTCTTCTACTTTAAAGTCGGGGTGGATGGGGTGGGGGTGGGGTGGGGGATGGGTGGGGATGGGGTGGATGGGGTGGATGGGGGTTTAAGTCTCCCTCTTTCTCTCTCTCTCTCTCTCTCTCTCTCTCTCTCTCTCTCTCTCTCTCTCTCTCTCTCTCTCTCTCTCTCTCTCTCTCTATCTCTCACTCACTCACATCACTCACTCACTCACTCACTCACTCTCACTCTCTCTCTCTCTCTCTCTCTCTCTCTCTCTCTCTCTCTCTCTCTCTCTCTCTCTCTCTCTCTCTTCACCCCAACTTCTCTCTCTCTCTCTCTCTCTCTCTCTCTCTCTCTCTCTCTCTCTCTCTCTCTCTTTTTCTTCCTTTCCTTCTTTTTATTTGGTTTATTATCTCCTCTGCTGTCATAACACATACTTCACTTCATCTTCCCTTTGTTATGAGAAATGTGTAAGTCATCTTTTCAGAGAAAGATTTTTCGATAGCTGTACAATTTTACTTTTTTATAATCATCATCATCACTGCTATTATCATTATCGTTACTAGTATCATTATTATAATCATTATCATTATTAACATTATCACTATCATCATTATCATAATTATATAATTGGAAGCATTATTACTATTACTATCATCATAATTATCATCATTATTATCTACATCATTATTACTACTGTGTCTCACAATCTCCAAAAATAAAACAGAAGGTATAGAAAGGAAAAATAAAACATCATTTCAAAAACAAAATTCGTTTATGCAACGCTTGTATAATTGTTCTGCTTCGTGATTCATTTCTATGGGTCATAATACTCGCTTGAATGATGAATGATGATCTTTCGCTGGGTCAGGATTCTTTCTCTCTCTCTCTCTCTCTCTCTCTCTCTCTCTCTCTCTCTCTCTCTCTCTCTCTCTCTCTCTATCTATCTATCTTTCTTTCTTTGTCTGTCTGTCTGGGTTTCTTTCACTCTCTTTCTCTCTCTCTCTCTCTCTCTCTCTCTCTCTCTCTCTCTCTCTCTCTCTCTCTCTCTCTCTCTCTCTCTCTCTCTCTCTCTCTCTCTCTCTCTCTCTCCCTCCCTCCCTCCCTCCCTAGGTAGGTTGGTAGGTAGGTAGGTAGGTAGTAGGTAGGTAGGTAAGTAGGTAGGTAAGTAGGTAGGTAGGTAGGTAGGTAGGTAGGTAGGTAGGTAGGTAGGTAGGTAGGTAGGTAGGTAGACACCTACATATATAGATAGATAGATAGACATGTAGACAGATACATAAATAGACTAAATATAGATATAGATACAGACACCCACATAGATATAAATATAGAAAGATTAAATATAAATACAGATACAGACATACATACAGACACACATCAACACATAAGTTCGCATCATAAACAAATCGCGGCACGATCGCTACACCATAGACAGCTGACTCCCGCGGCTTAAAAAAGGGAGCCACATTCGAAGCTGAAATCACAATGTCCAGCATGTTATTCATCAGGACTTCGCAGCAGAGTGAGGATGACGCTTGAGCTCCGATGCTGGGCCAGTGAGCAGAGAGAATATGATGGGGGTGGGGGTGGGGGTGGTGGTGGGGGTGGGGGGGCGGTGGGGGCGCGTGGTGGTGGTGGGGGGGGCGCGTGGTGGGGGTGGTAGTGGTGGGGGTGCGTGGTGGTGGTGGGGATGAGAGCTCGTAATGATGGGGTGGTTGGGGGGCGGTGGAGGAGAGAGAGAGAAAGAGAGTGATAGAAAAAGAAAGAGATATAAGCACACGAATTTGCAAAACTAGGCGTGAAAAGCATTACTGAGATGAAAAATATTTTATCAACCGTACTGTACTGAAGATCAGAATACTAATTATATTGTTAAATTTTTCGATTCATGATTGATAAACATAATCTTATCATAAATGGTAATAACAATTCCAAAATAACTATTATCATCACACTCATCATAATTCATTTCTACAATTCATTACTATGTCATTATAATCATGTAACTATTATTACTATTACAGCTACTATCATCGATATTATCATTATAACCACTGTCACTTTCCAATTATTATCACAATTACTATAATCATTACTAAACCCTTTATACATCTGTCAACATGAATACGGTTCAATCATTTCCATATTATCATCATTATCGTTATTACCATCACTATTAAGTAGAATTATTTTTATTTTGATTTTCATCAGCATTCATCCCAGTATTTCAGTTTTACAGTATTTCTTTCAGTATTTCGAAGTGGCTTTAAACCCGAAACACTCGTTCACAGTCTCTGTAAATCCAGAGATAACAAAACTATGGAAAAAAATCAATACAAGGCGCAAGGTAACAGCAAATACCACTAAAAAAATACAGTAAAAAGATTGGATGGGTCTTTTGCTTTCCTGTATTTCTTTCGAATTCTCGTTTGATCATTGTTGTTGTTGTCATTATTGTTATCACTATTCTTATAATTATCCTATTTCTTATCCTTACCATTACCATTATTAGTAGTAACAGGAGTAATTGAAAAAGTGGTATTATTATTATTATTATTATTATTAGTAGTAGTAGTAGTAGTAGTAGTAGTAGTAGTAGTAGTAGTAGTAGTAGTAGTAGTAGTAGTAGTGGTGGTGGTGGCGGTAGTGGTAGTAGTAGTAGATCGTAGTAATAATAGTAGTAGTAGTAGTAGTAGTAGTAGTAGTAGTAGTAGTAGTAGTAGTAGTAGTAGTAGTAGTAGTAGTAATGGTAGTAGTATTCACCAACAAAAAAAAATAATGACAAGAATAATGAAATATCTATAGAAATAAAAACAAAATCCGACCATATACTTCAAACCACTCACTTATCATTACTTAACAACCAGAAAGATTATGCAAA
>NC_061835.1:1747349-1752349 GCF_019202785.1 Penaeus chinensis
CAAGGGAAACGAAACGAACGCACGACGAAGGACAACGAACAAGGGACGAAGAACAATGAAGAAAATCGAAGGACAGCAAAAGAGAGATAGGGGGCGTTGGCTGCGGGGGAAACAAGAAGACGATAAGACAGGGATACGAAGGAAGGCATTGGGGGGGGGGGGGGGGGGAGCATAAGGATGTGGGAGGGGGAGGATCTTACGGGGGGGGGGGGGGGGGGCGAAAGGGTGATAGATCGCTCTTTAACTGGGATAACTTTGTGTGTGTGTGTGTGTGTGTGTGTGTGTGTGTGTGTGTGTGTGTGTGTGTGTGTGTGTGTGTGTGTGTGTGTGTGTGTGAGTATGCGTGTGAGTGTGCGTTTGTGTGTGTCTGTGGAGAGAGAGAGAGAGAGAGAGAGAGAGAGAGAGAGAGAGAGAGAGAGAGAGAGAGAGAGAGAGAGAGAGAGAGAGAGAGAGAGAGAGATGAAAGAGAGATGAAAAAGAGAGAGAGAGAGATGAAAGAGAAAGAAAAAGAGAGAGAGAGAAACAGATGAAAGAGAGAGAGATGAAAGAGAAAGAGAGAGAGACGGAGACAGAAAGAGACCAACAGTCCGCGCAAAAAAGACCCTTATCAACACACGCACACACACACACACACCTGTAAACGGAGCAGCAGAGCATGTGGCAGACAGATAAGATTAAACGTCTGCCTCCGTGATGATTGCCTAAATTTCAGCTGATTCGATAATGACCCTAAATGTCACCTGGGCATGACATGAAGGTCACAGGAAGTTAAGGTTATCGCCAACTTAACTATGTGAAATATACTGGGATTGCGTGTCGAGCAAGGTCATGCGAAGGTCATTATCAAAAAGTACTTTATTTAGACGTAATTAAGTTGAATACCCCCTCGAATATCACGTTAGGTGGATAAGTGTATTATAATTCGTAGGAAAAAGATATATTTTTCGAGTGGATTTTGATGTCGAATACATCCAAGTAACATATTTATCTTTGTGTCTGTGTTTATACATATAAACATACCTTCATACACACACACATACATGTATGTGTGTGTGTGTGTGTGTGTGTGTGTGTGTGTGTGTGTGTGTGTGTGTGTGTGTGTGTGTGTGTGTGTGTGTGTGTGTGCGTGTGTGTGTGTGTGTGTGTGTGTGTGTGTGTGTGTGTGTGTGTGTGTGTGTGTGTGTGTGCGTGCGTGCGTGCGTGCGTGCGTGCGTGCGTGCGTGCGTGTGCGTGTGCGTGTGTGTGTATGTATGTGTGTGTGCGTGTCTGTGTACCCCCACACACATACAAATCCATACATCAGGGTCCTTAAGGAAGGTAAACAAGAGGATCGTCGTTAAGAGGAATTTACCCTCAGGGTTAATCGTGCCTGCAACTATTTCTTGCACGGCGGCCAAAAAGCCTATTATTGAAGAAGCTGCAGATTTTATCCTTGGGCGATAACGAACTTACCTATGAACAACAGGGAGGATGTTTTTGAACGATGATTTACTAGTTATAATAATCTTAAATCATAAGAATGGCACTTATCTATTTTAATCAGAAGGATTATAATAATTTCGGGGAATTTAAGTACATTTAATTGGTTAATCGCCCGGCTAATAAAAGGGGAAGTGACAATACTTGTAATGGATGTAGATAATTAAATAAATGACAAGAAATTAATTGGACAAATGTTTGGATAATAAGGATACTTGTTTGAATGATAAAAGAGAAGAGACAGATACCGTAATGAGAGTAGATAATAGAAAATAAAAAATAAGAAAAATAAGACATTAGTAAGACATAAAATCGAACATCGTTATGAATGTAGACCCCCCCCCCCCCCTTACCTGCAAAAAAAAAAATTCATACACATAATTGGTTAATCTAAAAATAATAATAATAATAATAATAATAATAATAATAATAATAATAAGAAGAAGAAGAAGAAGAAGAAGAAGAAGAAGAAGAAGAAGATGAAGAAGAAGAGGAAGAAGAAGAAATTTAAAAAGGAAAAAAAAAAACACCCGGAGAAAAAAAAAATATTATAAATAAATACCATCATCAAGAAAAAACAAAAGCATTCCACAAACAGCAGAGTACAGAAAGGCCGCCCGGACACTTACCACGAACCGACAGAGTTGGTACCTCCAGCAGCAACTGCATCCGCACCGGAACATTGTGGATATATAATTAACATCCGCTTTCCCCTCTTTCTCTGTCACCGCTTCCATCCTTCCACTTTACTTGAATTTCGCCATCGCTAAGCCACTCGTTTCCTTTCCACCTCCTTTATCAGCCTTTCTCGTTTTCCTTTTATTCGGGTGGCGTGTTTGGTTTCGGTCTCTCCTGGCGGGATCGTCTGAGAACGTCCTTTTCCCGGTTTCTAACTTAAGCATCTGCGCACGAGACAGGGAGAGCGGCGGACTCTAAGTGGCAGAAGTAAACACAGTTGTTTTGACGTGTTCAAAGAAAGAAAGAAAGAAAGAAAGAAAGAAAGAAAGAAAGAAGGAAAGAAAGAAAGAAAGAAAGAAAGAAAGAAAGAAAGAAAGAAAAAAAGAAAGAAAGAAAGAAAGAAAGAAATGAAGAAATAAATAAATAAATAAATAAATAATAATGATAGTTTTCAAAAAAAAAATCAAAATAAATACCAAAAAAAAAGAAATAAAATAAATCTAAAAAGAATTAAAAGGTGTGCTTCTGCCTCTATAAAGTCGTAGTTCTGTCGCATAAGAGTTTTAAGAAAAACAGTCTTTTCTTAACTGTCCACGCGTCTTTAAATTTCTGTTTCGTCGTGTTAAAAGCGGACTTGAATTTTTCTTGAGTTCTTGAGATTATATTTAGTACGATCTCAACAGCGACAGCACAGCAAGTTAGTCTATTTATAATTATAACGTAGAATATTTATGCTATTCATTCCATAAACCAGACACAATACAAACTTCAAAAATACAGAGCGTTACAACAACAAATTCAACGCCACCCTTAAAATAAATAAATAAATAAATAAATAAATAAATAAATAAATAAAAATAATAATAATAATAATAATAATAATAATAATAATAATAATAATAATAATAATAATAATAATAATAATAATAAATAATAATAATGATAATGATAATAATAATAATAATAATAATAATAATAATAATAATAATAATAATAATAATAATAATTAAAATCACGCCTCAAACTGAGCAATCCATCAAAAAAGCAAACAATAAAACAAAACAAAAACATAATAACGTTACAGTAACAACAAAATCTAACACCCTATCCCTAAACAAATAAAAACAAAAACAAAGAAGTCACCAAGAACAAAAAACAAAACACGCAAAGTTCACAATTCCAAGACAAAATGAATTTGCAGCAAAAAAAACAACAAAAAGAAGTAATTATAACAACAACAACAACAACCTATTATCATTAAAGAACATACAAGGCTACATCTGAATAAATGCAATTTATAACAAAAGACACAAAAGACTAAAAGAAAAATAACGTCCCTTTAACAAAAAAAAAAAAACAATAACAACAATGAAAATAAAAAAAACTAACAAAAGCAAAGAACAATCACACCTTCCTCAAAAACAAATCCTATAAGAACCAAAAAAATAACAAAAGAAGGAATGAATAAAGAGAAAAAAGGCAGCTCCTTTTAGAACACGTTTTTACCACAGCGTCAAGAGAGTAATAACGAAGGAAGGGTTAAGGCGAAACGTGAAGAAACAACAACGACTGCAGTGACATCTTGCGCCCCTCACAAAAAACGACTTGGGTCACGTATCATCAAACACGTCTTTTCTTCGTTTTTTTTTTCTTGTTTTTTTTTCTTCTTCTTTTTTTTGGGGGGGTGGAGGGTGGAGGAGGAGGAGGAGACAGAGGGTGAGAGATCGTTTTGCGATTTTTTTCTGTTTTTTCTTTCTTCTTCGTTCTTCGTCTTCTTACTCTTATTCCTTATTCTGCTCCCTCTTCCCTTCCACCCGTCTCCGCCAACTCCTCCTCCGCTTCCCCCTCCTCCTCTTCCTCCACCTCCATGTCAACCTACACTTCTCCCTCCCCCTCTACCACCCCCTCCTCCCTCTCCTCCGCCTCCATTTCCCTCTTCTCCTACTTCTTTTTCTCCTCCTCCTCCTCCTTTCTTCTTCTCCTCCTTCTCCTCTTGTTCCATCACCCCCTTTCTTCTCCTCCTCCTCCTTTTCTTCTCCTCCTTCTCCTCTTGTTCCATCACCCCTTCTCTTCTCCTCCTCTTCATTTTCTTCTCCCTTCTTCTTCTCCTACTTCTCCTCTCGTTCCATCACCCCTTCTCTTCTTCTCTTCCTCCTCCTCCTCCTCCTCTTCCTCTTCTACTTTTTCGCTTTGAAATGAAACCAGACGTCATCACTCGGAGGCTGAAGGTGGCATGCATAATCAAGAATATTAAAGAACTATATTTCTGAAAAGTTGTTTTACTCGAAGAATAAATTAAATGAGTCCCTCTTGGTCTTTTGTGGGTTTTCTCTCTTATGCTTTCTCTTTCTTTTCCTTTTTTTTTTAATTATTTCTTTCTTTTTTAAGGTGAAAATGCAATTCTGGGCGCCGGCGGGGGGGGAAGAAACGGGCCGAAAAATAAATTTTAAAACTAAATGGGAATATACCAAGATCAGTTAAATTAAAAAGGGGAAGCAGGTTGGAAGAGAATCAAAACTGAAAGCCCCCCCACCCAATAAAAAAATTTGAAAAAAAAGACATTTTAATAAAAAATATATAATATATTATTTATATATAAACTTATAGAGTTACAGAGGGGAGAGAGAGAGAAAGGGGGGGCGGGGGAAAAGGGGGGGCAAAAGAAAAAAAGGGAGAAAGGAAAAGAGGAAAAAGAGGGAGGGGGGAAAAATGGAAGGGAGATTAGAAAGAAAAAAAAGAGGGGGGGGGAGGGGGGGGGAGGGGGGGGGGAGAGAGAGGGGTTGGGGGGGGAAGGGAGAGAGGGAAATAGGGAAGAGAGGGGAAAGGGAAAGAGGGGCCCCACA
>NC_061835.1:1762349-1774849 GCF_019202785.1 Penaeus chinensis
CTCTGTGTCTTCCAATCGACGTGCCGCTGGCGTTTGAAAATAGAGCTAGGTTTTTTTTTTTTTTTTTTTGGGGGGGGGGTAACTTCTTTTTCATCATTTGTTTGTTTGTTTGTTTGTTTGATTTTCATTCTGTCTTTCTCTCTTTTCTTCTTCTCTCTCTCGCTCTTTCTTTCTTTTTTTATCTCTCTCTCTTTCTCTATCTATCTCTCTCTCTTTCTCTCTTTTTCTCTCTCTCTCTCTTTCACTTTCTCTCTCTTTCTCTCTCTTTCTCTCTCTCTCTGTCTCTCTCTCTCTCTCCCTAAACTAAACTTTTTTTTTCTTCCTTTTTCACTGTTATGTATAAATCTATATCATATATATGTTTATATATTTTTGATCTAGTAAACTTTTTTCCTTTTTCTCTTCCCTTTTTATCAATATCATATGACCTTTCTCTTTTCTTTTCTTTCGTTTCCTTCTTTTGCTTCCACAAATTTAACATTTTCATCCTCAAAGTTAGATATTGTCTCCGTGCGTCAAAAAAGGATGGAGGGGGAGGAGAGGGAGGGGGAGGGGAGAGGGTGGCGTAGAGGTAAAGGGAGGGGGAGAGGGTGGCGGAGAGGGAGAGGGAGGGGGAGGGGGGAGGGGGAGAGGGTGGCGGAGAGGGAGAGGGAGAGGGAGGGGGGAGGGAGGGGGGGGGAGAGAAAGGGAGAGGGAGGGGGAGGGGGAGGGGGACTGGGAGAAGGAGAGCGAGGGGGGAGGAGAGGGAAGGGGGAGAGGGAGAGGGAGAGGGAGAGGGAGGGGGACGGGGAGTGGGAGACGGAGAACGAGGAGGGAGGGAGAGGGAGAGGGAGTGGGAGAAAGAAAACGAGGGGGGGAGAGGGAGAGGGAGAGGGAGAGGGAGTGGGAGAAGGAGAACGAGGAGGGGAGAGGGAAAGGGAGGGTAAGGGAGAGATAGAGAGGAGAAGAAGGGGGAAGGGAGAGGAAGGTGAGTGGGAGAGGGGGCGGGAAAGGTAGACGGAGAGGGAGGGGAGGAGGAAGGGGAGGGGGGGGAGGGTGTCCCAATTCAGGCGAAAACAAGGGAGTCGCCAAAGAGTTGGCCTCATATCGTCCCCGTGGTGCATGTGCAATTGCTCACCATCGCAAACTTTGCAAAGTCGAATATGCGCAATGAAAGAAAAAATCCACTTTTTGTCAAATTGTACGTAACGTTCCAAACTAAGCTACTTTCCTGGTATAAAAAAAAAAAAATAATAGTAATAATAAAAGGTAAAAAAAATAAAAAAATTAAAAAATATGTTTAAATGAACAATTAAAAACGAAACATAAATAGTCTCATTATTTTCCTTTACTTTATGGAGACTTAAATCGCCACAGTCAGTCAGAATCATTCATATAACAAGATACACTGCAAACTATAACTAAAAAAAAAAAAAAAAAAAAAAAAATATTGTCTGTAACGAAGAGTCCCTTTCCACCAATACAAATAACATATCAAAACGAAACTACACGATATTTCCACCATCATAACTAATAATAACTAATCATTCTCCATTTTCAGGACGATTAAGTTGTTAACACTTTACTCCCCCCTCACTGAGAAGCCAAACTATTCACTCCCCTAATTCGTTATTGCAAAAGAGTGATTTTACAATACCTTACTGATGAGGTAAAATGTGTGAGCCTGAATTCATCGTATGAAATATTTTATTATGTGTGTAAGTTTATATGTGTGTGAGTGTGTGTGGTGTAAGTGTAAGTGTGTAAACGTGTGAGTGTATATGTTAGTAGTGTGTGTGTTACTGCAAGTATGCAAGTGTATAGATGTGTATAGATGTGTAGTGTGTATGTGTGTGTGAGTATAAATGTGTGTAGTGTAAGTAAATGTAATTGTAAGTGTAGAAGTGTGCAAATGCAAGTGTGTATTTATATGAATGTACTAGTGTGTGTAGTGTAAGTGGGTATAAGTGTAAGTGTGAGCGTACAGGTGTGTAGTGTAAGTACATAATTGTGAGAGTGTACGAGTAAGTATATGAGTGAATGAGTGTGTAAGCAAGGAAAAGTATATAAGTACAAATGTGTAAGTGTAAAAGTGTATACGTGTAGGGCCTATCCTGCTGCTTACAACTCGAGTCAGTATACAACAAAACCCTTAATAAACACCAAACACCTGGATCTATTTGATATATGTTAATCCCGGAACAATTACGTTGGTTTATCATACTGTTTATGATGTAGCAACAACATGGTAACCTCATTTGCATGTTACATGTATTCCTGTCACCTCGGCTAATGCTAAACATATATATATATATATATATATATATATATATATATGTGTGTTTGTGCGTGTTTGTACATACATACATACATACATATATATATATATATATATATATATATATGTGTGTGTGTGTGTGTGTGTATATATATACACTTAGATACATATATATATACATAGATACATATATACATACATAAATGTTTATATATGTGTGTTTGTGTGTTTGTGTGTGTATATATATACATATATATGTATATATGAGTATGCACACACACACACACACACACACACACACACACACACACACACACACACACACACACACACACATATATATATATATATATATATATATTGTGTGTGTATATGTTTATTATTATTATTATTATTATATATATAATATATATACATATATATAAACATATATATACGTATATATAAACATGTATATACATATATATAAATACGTACATACAAATATGTGTGTATATATATGCATATATATATATATGCATATATATATATATATATATATATATATATATATATATATATATATAACATGAATCCACACAAATGTGTGTGCGTTTAGATAAATAGCTAGATAGACACCCGCCCACCCGCGAGAGAGAGAGAGAGAGAGAGAGAGAGAGAGAGAGAGAGAGAGAGAGAGAGAGAGAGAGAGAGAGAGAGAGAGAGGGGGGGGGAGAGAGGGGGAGAGAGAGGGGGAGAGAGAGAGAGAGAGAGAAAGAGAGAGAGAGAAAGAGAGAGAAAGAGCGAGAGAGAAAGAGAGAGAAAGAGCGAGAGAGAAAGAGAGAGAGAGAGAAAGAGAGAGAGAGAAAGAGAGAGAAAGAGCGAGAGAGAGAGAGAGAGAGAGATACAGACAGAGGGAGAGACAGACAAATCGACAGACTGCCAGACAGTGGCAGAGATAAAGGCAGATAAATGCATAATCGACTTTGACACATAAGAAAGACCAACGTACATGCTAAGCCCAAAGTAACAGATCAAGAAAAATGAAAGTGAAGTCGAACACGAAACCCCAAGTTAACGTTATAGCTCATCCAGAACCTAACAAATTCAAAACGCCACACATGTACACTAATAAACAAAAATCCAGTCATGATAAACAGCAATATTCACCTCAATAATAAACAACAATATTCAACTCAATAACGAACATCAATACCACAAACTAACAACTTTGACAAAAAAAAAAAAAAAAAAATCTTTTAAACCGAATGGCACGTAATTTTCAACCTCAAGTGTGATGGAGATTCTGAAATTCCAGATTATTAAAGAACTTTTTATCTTTTTTTTTTTTTTCCCTGAAAGAAGCGACATTTCCAGTAAATTAAGAAGTCATTAGGCCATTAAGGTGATAATACGTACGAGACATAGCTTTGTATTGCCTTCCGCACATGATGCAGACTTTTCAGTGAGATAGATACAGAGCAGGGAGAGAGACATCTTTAATACGGTGATTGAAGTCACTATAAAAAGGAAATGTGAAGTAAATATGAATATAAATGTGATGATGATGATGGCGATAACGATGATGATGGTGATGATGATGATGATGATGATGATGATGATGATGATTATGATGATGGTGATGATGATGGTGATGATGATGATGATGATGATGATGATGATGATGATGAGGAGGAGGAG
The DNA here is from genome assembly GCF_019202785.1 of Penaeus chinensis. Classification (NCBI taxonomy): domain Eukaryota; kingdom Metazoa; phylum Arthropoda; class Malacostraca; order Decapoda; family Penaeidae; genus Penaeus; species Penaeus chinensis. The sequence goes on from NC_061835.1 coordinate 1,766,287, forward strand.
GAGGAGGAGGAGAATGGTGATGGTGATGGTGATGATGATAGTAAAAAATAATACAATATCACTACCAACAACAACAAAAACATTGCAAAGAAAAGCCAATAATTTACGGCAAGAGAAGCAATGTCGAAAGAATGCATCGAATCGGGAATCAAACTGAGATTTGCCGAAACAAGAACCTCGGACATGTGCAATTTACGTTGATGATTGACTGGAATTTTGGCGTGTCACAGTTGCTACGATCGCCTTCAAACTGCCGGCCAATCAGCGACTAGATACTTCAAACTGCCGGCCAATCAGCGACTACGATACTTCAGACTGTCTGCCAATCAGCGACTAAGATACTGCAGACTGTGAGCCAATCAGAAACGTCGATTCAAAAAAAAAAAAAACGTTAAGGTTTCGAATGTTTGCCGTCTTGGGAATAATTTGGCGGGAAATTCATATCAAACTTTGCCGGAATGTGTTCAACAGAGCGGGTGAAATTAAATAATAATAATAATAATAATAATAATAATAATAATAAATACACGCCTTGAGGACCATATATATTTAATCATTATTAGTTATGTATATTTTATATAATCGTCCTTTCCACCATAATCTAAGTGACAGCTAAAGATCCTAGCCCTAGACCACGCGGCCACGAAAGGACTGCCCAGCTGGTATCATATTAGATCACTGGATATTAATAAAAGGATTGTCCGACTAGAAGCATGTCGGAATGTGTAACTAGGATAATAATAGCTCCATTGATGTTGGTACAAGGATTGCGCAACTAAGAACATAACAGCTCCAATTAAATTTATACAAGATTGCCCAACTAGGATTAACAAATTAATGTACAACTAGGACACTGCAAGGCCCATGGGTTGCAATAAAAGAACCGTCTCACTAGGAGTATGTAGACACTCACCTTCTCACCTATTTAAATAACGATGGGAAAGGCTTTATAGTGAGTTCGAGTCTCTGTAAGGGAGAATAGATACTGTATATACATCAGTGACGGTGTTGCATTATTCTATCAAGCATTTTTTGTTTTTCTTTTTTGAAAGAAGGACCAACGTGCATGTATACCATGGATATGCTAATATGCAGATTAGGGAGGCTCTTTGCGGCTCGGGACGACTGGAAATAGTCGAGATGCTGTACCCGACTGTTCAGGAATGTAAGAGGATAATGTGACCAAAAGAGGAGGGAAGAAGAAGGGAGGGAAAAGACGATGGGTTTGACAATGACGATGATGGCAGTGATGATAGTAATGCCTATGATGATGATAATATCATGAAAAAATTAAGCAGACAGACTTCTCATGCATCAGCCTTATGTCTATAGCATACCTAGCCTTAACCATGTTGCATGAGAGAGTGGCATGACGCTCAAACCTCAACATATCCCAGTATTTTGGCAACGGCGCAAAATATTTTCCCGTATTTCAAGAAGTGGGATAGGAGCGGTAGGTACGGCCATTCGTATGTCTTTTATACGAATACGTAATGAATGTTTTTAGCGAAGAATCTGATCTGCAACTTGCAAGCGTTGCAGCCGCCAGGGAGGAGAGGAGCCCCGCCCTCCCGCGTCAGCCTGAATCCCTCCAACATATATTCGTGGCGACTCAATGGGACGGCGGAAAGCACAACTCCCCTCGCATATTGGGCCGGAATTCAACATAGCTCCAGTGCCAACATACGCATTATGTGGCTCCGGGCGACCCGCGTGCCCTCTCCCAGCCAGCAGCGGGTCACTTGTTATTCTCGAGGGAGCTCGGGGAAGCTCGATGAATTTTACACGAGTTTTGTAGGAAGCGGCGAGGCATCCGGAGGAGGGATGGCGGCGGCCTGGCAGAACCCGGCCTCTGCCAGCAGGAGGCTCATGGCCAAGCAACAGAAAGCCGGCCCCTGCTCCTGCTTGGCCTGCAAAGGAGAAAACTCCCGCGGTATTGCAGCGCTCCCCCGGGGCGGGGATGCGCTCGCCTCTTTCGCAGCCAATTAAATGCTCGCCCGCTGGCCGTCTTGGCCTAATCTTCCCCTCCGAGCGCCCCGCCAGCTGCGCGGCGGCGGCTCCCTCGCGGTGGATCCTCTGTGGTGGCTCCCTCGTATGGCTCCTCCGCGGCGTCCTTTTGCTGGTTCCTTCGTGGTGGTTCCCTCGAGGTAGCTCCTTCGTGGCGGCTCCTCCTTGGCTCCTTCGTGGCGGCTCCCTTACGGCGGCCCCCTCATGCTCGGCCCACACAAAGACCGGCCCTCGACACATCCCTGAGGTGGGAGGCGGAGCCACGTGATCAGAGGCAATAATAGCAAGCGCCGTGACACGAGTGGCTGCAATAACCAGCTCCACCTGCAGGATTATTCACGCGACAGGGCCATATTCCAGTGCAAAAAAGAAGAAGAAAAAGCTGTGGGTTCGATTTCAGGTGTGAGTTGGTCGCCGCGAGGTTTGTGACGGCGTGAAAGAACCGCGTTGGTGAAATATTTTTAGCTTTCTGCATTTTTCTCTTTACAACACAAGTTTTCTTCTCTGTATGACATTACATATTCTGTTCTCCCCTTTCATAACATCAGGATTTCTTCTTTTTTACCCTTTATAGTATCAGGTTTTCTCGTTTTCGTCTTTTTTCATAACATCGTGTTTTCTTATTCTTTTCTTTATAATATCAAGTTTCTTTTCTTCTTGTTCATAACATCATATTTTCATATTCGTCTCTTTACAATATCTGATTTGATTTTCTTCTCCATTTCTTCTTATTCATAACATCTGGCGTTCTTCTTATCTTTATAATATCAGGTTCTCTTTGTTTTCTTCACAATACCAGGTTTTCTTCTTCTTTTCATAACATCAGGTTTTCTCCTTATAACATCAGGTATTACGTAATATCTGCATGAATATCCTTAGAAAACGTGTGGACGATTATTTAAATGCTTTTGCGACAGCCCTTTAGAATTGTCCTTTCCCTGGGTCACTAATACTCAACGCATTTGACAGTCCCACCTTGCTTGACCTTTCAATTCCGGGATGACCTGACCTGACCTGCCAATCAAGCTCATGAAAGGACCAAGCCAACAGGACATGCAGTATGTAACCAGAGCTTTCACATGTAACGAGGCATTTCTGTGACATGGGAAAAAGGACAGACAGACGTTTAAACAGACAAGAAATGACGCCACCTCATCGCAATCCGAGACCAGGGGGTACGTCAAGATACGTTGCGTGACGTAATACCGCAGCAGTAAAGCAACAGGACCCGACGTTGAATATAACATGGACGTAATTTTGGCTGGACTGCCCCAAGCCCCGCGCCGGTTAAAGACGATGGAAGAGTCAGAGGCCTGCGTTAAAGGTGGTGCGGGGGGCGGGGGGGAGGGAGGGGCCTCGTAGTAGCATAATAGTGGTCGTGACAGCGGTCGTTGTGGCCTCGGTGATCGCAGGGGGACGACGGGGACAGGTCGTGGCAGCGAGTGGTGTGTCGTAGTCGTGGATCGTTGGTCGTGTCTTTATTGCAATAATCATGGCGTTTTTGTTTCTCTCTCTCTGTACTGACACGACACGAAACCAATACAACACTATGTACAGCATAACAACAACAACACCATTCCACAAACCATCGCATTCACAATCAACATCCATGTACTCCCTTCAACACATACAACAACCATACCCAGCTATGGCCACAACGTGATAATAAAGAAGCGATGGTGTTTGTATTATCAATGGAGACCTTCTTCGGTGTTGTTGCCTTTGACTACTATCTGAACACCGGCCGCGATTGCATGATAACGTGTGATTGCGATGACTATAATAGTAGTGATAAACGTTGGTTTTGTGATAAGGGAGATCCTACTTATATCTGTAATGTTGTGTTGTTATCATACATATTAGAAGTTAGAAGTAGTGTTTATGGTAACTTTTGTAATGATGATAACAATGAGGATGATGATGGGGATAATAATGACAACAGAACAACAATAATGACAAATGACAATGATAGCATGAATGGTCATAATGATGATGTTAATGATGATGATGAAGATGATGATGATGATGATGATGATGATGATGATGAAGATGAAGATGAAGATGAAGATGAAGATGAAGATGAAGATGAAGATGAAGATGAAGATGAAGATGATGATGATGATGATGATGATGATAATAAAATCATAATAATAATAATCATAATAGTTATCATATTAACCATAACACTAATAATAAGAAAGATAATACTAATGATAATAATAGCAATGATTATAATAATAATGAAGATGATACTGATAATAATAATGAATATGATAATAATATTTATAATAATTATAACAATGACAATAATTATAGTAATAATAACAATAAAAAGAAGAACAACAATATTGATGATGACGATAGCGAAAGTAATAATAATAATTACAATAATAGCGATGAACGTTATAAAAATGATGGTGAGGTTAAGCACAGGCGAGGCCACAACGGAACATCACACGACGCCATAACTAATATGGTGCCGATACAGTGCAACCTCCAGCCACGAGATAACAGAATTGTCTTTCCCTCCTGTGAATGCAATACAATCAATAAGCGATCCTGAAGATTGCAAGAAAGCGGCCGTTCCGAGGGAGTAAAGAAAGGAAAAAATGAGGGAGAAAAATATGGAGAAGAAAAAAAAATGGAGATTTGGAGGAAGGGACAATTGAGTCCTCACCTGTTTCATGGCATTCTCAGCTTTAATAACACGAGACTGCTTCTAACAGCGGCTGGAGGAGGCAGTTATCTCCCGTCTGCTCCGGAATCGAATTAACAGCGGTACGGATCGCGGCTTCGGAGCTTCGGGGCTTCGACAGGGTGGGTATTTGGAAATTGGGACTTCGCTATTCGGACCTTCACCGATTCGCCGCTTTAGTAATTCGAAGCTTCGGTGTGCTGGCTGTTCGGGGCTTGGTGATACGGGGCTTCGAGGCTTCAACAATTCGCACTCTTTGGGAATTCGAGATTTGGGATTTAGAATGTTAGGGAATTTGGGGCTTTGGGCTTTGGGGCCAGTGAGTCGATGATCTGGGTGTACGGAGGTCGGATTTCGGGCTCTCTCGAAGCTGCCGGACAGCCATCTTCTCTCCAGCTGCCGGCATCAGGCGCTAGTGAAAACGAATGTTGGCCTTTGCTTTTTCGAAGTTAAGGCATGCTTGTTTTCCCGCTTTTTTATTATTGTTCGGTTTTCTTCTCTTTTTTTTTTTGTTTTTTTCCTCTTCAACTTACTCCTTTTCTCTCTCCTGATTCTCTTCTTCCTCCCCTTATCTCTTACCTCTCTCTCCTCTTTCCCCTTCCCCAACTGCCATGCCTCCCCTTACCTCCCCTGTCGGAAATCTTCTAAATCAGCATCACAAAATCGCCTATCATAGGTAGGATTTCCCAGCCAAGCCTCCAGGCTTCGTGCCTTACGGATCTTGGGATAAAACGTTTACTTGCCTGCCTTATGCCGCACTGTTCACCGGGCATAGTTATTCTCCCATTCCTTTCTCCCAATTTTCTCTTTGGCGAGCGCACACACACACACACACACACACACACACACACACACACACACACACACACACACACACACACACACACACAAAGAGAGAGAGGGAGAGAGACAGAGATAGAGACACAATCATACATATGGATTCTTATATGCACTCGCTCAACGTAAGTATCCGTGTGCATTTCCAGGCTGTCTGTCTGTGTGCTGCTAAACTATGCAAGTCTATACCTGCCTGTCCGTCTCTTCCTCTTTACATACGCAGCACATTCCCATGCTTGTCTCCGTGTACCCAATCTATACAAAGCCTCTGAGGATATCCTTTGTGTCTATCGAACTCCATACCACCGCTATACTATTTCTCTCACCTCATACAATTTCAGAGACTATATATATTACTCGCTACCTATAAACCACGGCAACAGGCTGGCCAACTACAGCACTGTGCCATGCATCCATGTGGCAGAGACTCCGACTGCAGTCCCGTGAAGAAGAACAGTTGGTGAAAAGGTATTTGCATTATTACGATATATGCATTACTCTTCCCGGAGAATCTTACTGGAGCCACAAGTTTTGAATTTATGGTTATTGTATCAGAAATATTGTCCATAGTGCATTGTCATTTTATTTATATATATATATATATATACATATATATATATATATATTTATATACACGCACATACACACTGTATTCGTCTGTGTGTATATAGACAAATATGTGTATATATATAATATGTATATAAATATATATATATATACATATATATACTTATACATGTTTATATATATAACAACAACACCAACAGTAATTGCAAAAGAAAACGCTTTCCTGTGAAGCAAACCAAGAAGTTGTTGTTACACTGCCAAACGCCACGTATGTGTAAAAAAAATGTATACTTTTAATTTAGTAGCGCAGGAGTAGCATTTGATTCGCTTTGTTTAATTAAAAAAGAATGTGAAATGTTATTGCATTTTACACTGATTCAATTTTTCGACAGCCCAGTGGACAGAAAAATAAATAAATAAATAAACAATGATAATAGCGGAAGTTTTCACAGTCATCCATGTCGCGGACGTTATTCCTAGCACAAGAAGATTCCTCTTGTGCACTTCTAAGAGGCTCCTAAGGGAATGCAAGTGTTGCAAGTTGCTCATTATGTCATGTTCTGTGAAGTGAGCGTCGGCTGGAGTGAGTCTAGACCTGCACGTCCCTCCTTCCTTTGTTAAGCTTTCCCATTTTCTGTCTTACACGCTTTGTGAAAGAAAATGGCTCGATTACAACGGGTAGAACTCACGCGGAGACGATGCTTGCTCAACAAATAGTGTATTTAAACACGGTGCTTGGGAATTCTCACTCGTGTCGTACAGGAAAATTAGATCTTGATACGTTTCGTCAACATAAATCGTTTTCTGAGCCCTGTGTAAATCCAGTGGCTCGCGGAACATGGAAGGATACGTTGACCCACACACACACACACACACACACACACACACACACACACACACACACACACACACACACACACACACACACACACACAGAGTTTGCATACATACAAGCTTCAGGTTTACTTCAGCATACTACAGTTTTATTCAAATCTACAATATCATAGTTTATTATATTTTTCTTTTTATTTTTATTTTAGCTTGAAAGTGGCATTGTCTTGTTTACTTTTTCCTCTAAAGAGCCACATATTTTCTAGTATTCACAAGCCCCATCTGTGAATACTAACATCTTTGCACAGAACTACACATCTAACTCTCCCTCTCCCCTCTTTCTCTCTCTCTCTCTCTCTCTCTCTCTCTATCTATCTATCTATCTATCTATCTATCTATCTATCTATCTATCTATCTCTCTCTCACCTTTCTCTCCCTCCCTCTCTCTCTCTCTCTCTCTCTCTCTCTCTCTATATATATATATATATATATATATATATATATATATATGTATGTATATATATGTATGTATCACACACACACACACACACACACACACACACACACACACACACACACACACACACACACACACACACACACACACACACACACACACACCAGCGATTCGAACGCTCGAGACGGCGTTACTTCCGCATTATTTCCTGAATTAATCATTTACAAATCGTTCTTCGAGAAAAAAGTTTTGTTTACACAGTCGAGTCTCGGTGGAAGGTTGAAGCTTCAAAGACCTACTTGTATTTAGTTAATGTTGGAGACCTTTTCTCTATTTACATTATACGGGTCTAGTTTTGAATAGTGTTTATCTTCTGCGTTATATCAGCGAGGCGGAACAATGAATAAGCAATTAGGCCCACTGCAGATAAACAAAAGCTTTTTGATTCTAGAAAAAAAAAAAAATAGAATGGTTGGTTGCAATTTAAGCCTGTTGTGTTTACCGGTTCCTTCCTCTTGTTTTCCGTGAGTGGGCAAGTTCCTATAAACAAATACATGCTCTTAGGTCAAAGTTGCAGTTATTCTTTATACGTAAGTAAACACTGATAAACTTCATTACAAAAAAAGAGTTTGTCCATTTCCCTCTCTTAAAAAGTCTGCACACCGTCCTCATCCATTACCCTAGTAGTTCATTTTAAATGTATATCTATTTTTGCCTTTAGAGTGACCCGTGTGTCTTAGTTGCCGCTCAGCATAACGGCTGAATTATTTCTGGTATTCAATAACCCTGATCTGTAAATGTTGGCATCATGTCTAGACCTACATTTTAACATTAGCGGGTCACACTTAATACACAAACACACGTGCACAGATGAATTCATCCACTTATCAGTACACCTATCCATACCTGCATAATCACATATGTAAATAAAAACATATGTAAATAAAAACAGGGCATTTCGGACACGTCAAGAGTTACCCTTCAGACGTTGTAAAGTCCGAACACACACACACGCACTCATTAATTCTTCACACATATCATACACTTCAGAGAAACCGAAAGAGTAAGACTCTATCCCACAGTTCCTCCTCCTCCAGGTAACCTCGCTTCCTTCAATATAAAAACCCTCAAATATCGCTATCACTCGAGGGCTGCGTTGTGGCCACATT
>NC_061835.1:1782349-1789849 GCF_019202785.1 Penaeus chinensis
CAACCTCCCCTCCATGGCGACTTGGCGTTTTCCTCAGCTCCTCGTTCCTCGCCCGTTTCTCCGGATGGCAAGACACATGGCAATGGCTTCTTCGGCGCTAGTTCAAGCTCAGGCGGAGATTGGACGGGATTTCGCTCCTGATCTGCGTCAGATATCACGGCTGGAAAGGCTGCTCGACAGACAGTCTCGCGGAAAATGGGCGGCTGGACTGCATCAAAAGTAGATATTCCGCTTTTCTTTTTCGTATTCTTAATGTTCGTCCTCTTTTTTTTTTTTTTTTTTTTTTTTTTTTTTTGCTTTCTTCTTATTATTCTTATTGTTGGTGTTATTTTGCTTCTCCTTCTTCTCCTTCTTCTTCTTCTTTTTCTTCTTCTTACTCTTCTTTTTCTTCTATTTCTTCTTTTTCTTCTTCTCCTTCTCCTCCTCTTCCTTTGCCTTTTGATTTACAGTAACTGTAAATGAACTTTTACACCAACCGTTTGGCTAGTTAGTGTAAATTGCTTACAATGACCGGTAATTGGTCGTTGTTGGTCATACTCCGATTTGATTTTCATTCTCTTTTTTATTTCTTTTTATTTTCTATTCTTCTTTCTCTGTTTGAAATTTGTTTAACATTTTACATGCATTACCTCGTTTCTCGTTTTTTTTTTTTTTTTTTTTTTTTCTTCGAACTGAATTACATTCGCATTTTTCTTTCTCCTTTCCTCTGTCTTGCTCTTCCTTTCTCTCTTATCTCTCCCTCATCCTCATCCTCTTGGGAAATAGGAAGAAACAGGAAGCACTTTTTCGTGTTATTTTCCTCTTATCATCCTTCCTCTCTCTTCTCAGTCCCTGTTCTTCCTCCTCTCTTCCTCTACTTCCACCTTCACCTAAACTCCTTGCGTTTCCACCTCCTCTTCTTCCTTTTCCACCTACACCAAAGCTCATCAATTTCTCTCCTTCACCTCCAACCCCTCCTCCACCTCTCCCTCCACCTTCACGTCCACTTGCCCTTCCTCCTTCTCTGTTTTCACTACCGCTTCCATTTTTTCTTCTACCACCACTTTCTCCTCTATTTCCTCCTTTATCCACCTCTTCCATCTTCAATACCTCCACCTCTATCACTAACCTCCTCCTCCACCTCTACCTCCATCACCCACCCCTCCATCACGTCTCCTCCATCGTCCCCCCTTCCTCCACTCCACCTCGACCACTACCTCCACTCCCCCCCCCCCCCTTCTCTACTCCACCCAATCTTCCTCCTCCACCTCCACCCCCCCCCCCCCCTTCCCCTCCAACACACACACTTCTGAAGTTTGCAAGGAACAGGAAGGGGCGTTGAAGGCGACAGGAAATGCCACAATGCTTCCAGAGGCGAGAAGTTCACAAGAAGAAAGTCTCAGGGGAACTAAACAGAACACTGAGGGAGGAAGAGACAAGGAGGATGGAAAGGGAAAGAAAGAAAGAAAAATTATAACGAGGATCCGAAGAGGAGACGAGGGGGGGGGGCGGATGAGAAGAGAGGTTTGAAGGATAGATGGAAATCCAAAGAGTGTGGAAGAAGGAGAAGCAGAGGGTCATGGAGGATGAAAAGGTAGAGAAAAGGAGAGAAAGAGAACGAAATGAGGTTGCTATTAAAATTTGTAGAGGGAGAGAGGAAAAGAAAAAGGAAGTAACAGGGAATAAAAAAAAATAAAGAAAGGAAAAGCAAGAGTGAGGGAGGAGGAGAATTAGATGGAGGAGAAAGAGGGGAATAAATAAGAATAGAAAGGTAGATAACGAGAGCGAGAGAAAATAAAGTTGCTACCATGCTCTGGAGAGATGAAAGAGGAAGGAAGGTAAAGGGGAGGAAATGGGGGAAACAGAAAACAGGAGATAAGAGTGAGACAAGAATGAAGAGAAGCTGAGCACTGAATAGATCTTTAAGAGTAACAGATGAATAAGAAAGAAGGAAAAAAGACAGAAGAATAAAAGAGGATAAATAGACAGAGAAAACATAACAGAAGATGAGATAAGGATGATATGAGGAACCGGAGAGCGAATGAGAAGGAAGACATGAAAAAGAAAGGTGGAACAGATGATAAGAGAGAAGAGGTCGAGAAAAGGGAGTAGAGAAGAACGAAAAAATATATATGTGTGTATATATATGTATGTTTGTATGTATCTATATATATATACACATATACATATATGTAAATATGTGTGCATGTGTGTGTGTGTGTTTGTGTGTGTGTGTGTGTGTGTGTGTGTGTGTGTGTGTGTGTGTGTGTGTGTGTGTGTGTGTGTGTGTGTGTGCGTTTGTCTATGTATATATTTACACATATATATGATTGAGAAATGGATGAGAGAGAAAATAAATGGAAGAGCGAAGTTAAGTATCGAAGAGATAACAAAAAAAAAATAAAGATAAGGTTGAAGACCGAGGAACGAAGGTAGAGAGGATAAAAAGAGATGAATAAATGATAGGAGATAAGAGATAGACAAAAGAGCAGGAAAAAAAAATAAGATATTGTTGCTACGAGGAATCGAAGAGTAAGGAAAGAAGAAGATAAGGAAAAGCATAATGATAAATGGTAGAGAAAAGAGAGAGAAAAAAAGAAAAGAGGAAGATAAAAGAAGAGGAGGAGGAAAAAAAGTTATAGAAAAGGGAAATGAAAAAATGCTGAAAAAAGAATAATAAATCATAAAGAAATAGAAAATGGGGAAAGATTAGAGAAAATGGGAAAGTGCGTAGAGTAAAGGAGGAGGAGGAGGAAGAGGAAAGGGAGAGGAAGAAGAGGGAGGAGAGGGAGGAGGACGAGAAGGAGGAGTAGGAAGAAGGGGGAGGAGGAGAAGGAGGAGGAGGAGGAAGAAACGGGGGAGGAAGAAGCAGAAGCGGAGGAGGCGGTGGACGCTGAGGAAGTGGTTTAAGTAAAAAAAAAAAAAAAAAATAGATAACAACAGTGAGACAAGTAGGATGGAAGAGCGATATTCTACAAACACACACACACACACACACACACACACACACACACACACACACACACACACATATATATATATATATATATATATTTGTATATATGTACGAGTATATACATAGATTTACATATATATATGTACATACATACATACATATATACATACATATATATTTATATATATATATATATATACATGTATATATACATATATCTATCTATATATATACATATATATCTATCTATATATCTATATATATACACATATATATACATACACATATATATATACATATATATATATATGTATACTTACATTTATATACATACACATATATAAGTATGGCCAAGCCTTTCCGACGGCGGGGTACAGAGCGCTCCAAAGTTGCCGTTTGCAAAAGCCCTTTAAAAGCAACGGAGGCGACACCCACTCAGAAAAAATTCCGGAGAATATCGTGAAAGACCTTTGGAAGTGCTCGGAAAATGCGATTCGTCCCCTCTAGGTTGTTCGTAACAGCTGCTCTTTTGTGATAATGAGAACCAACGTGACTTATTTTCGCAACTAAAAGGATTTCGTAACGTGTTTACGTAAAATACTTAACGTGAGGCGATGTGATGGCGTTCATGATAATGTTTCTTATTTTTTACTTTTTCTTTTTTTCTTTTAGCTATGCTGACTTTGTCTCTTTCTTCTGTTGTTTTTTTCTTTCGTTTTGTTACTTTTTCTCCGTTTTTTTCTTCTTTTTCTTTTGAAACGACCTACTTGGATACGATAGGTGACATATTTTAGCCGAAATGAAAATAAATAAATAATACAATATATATATTACATTGCGGTTGTTTTTTTTATTTTATTTAATTTTTTTGTCGATTAGAATAAATGATGCGGGGCCCAATTAACTTAATTACATAAATCTGGGAAAATGTGAACGCAAAAGCCGCTCCAGATTTTCGAAAAAAAAAGTAATTACGGATTTATAATTATTTTCCGGATGAAAAGTATATATAAAGCCCAGCTTTTTACTGCAAAAAGGAGGGAAAACAAATCAGGATATATTGAGAAGGGAAATATCCAAACCTAAAATAAGTCTGTATCCCTTGAAAGATATACCAAGCTTTCAATCAATCAATCATCACATTTAATGATTGACATAAGAAAGATTTACAAAAAAGGAAAAAAACTTTAAAGCATAAATAATAATAACGATCTAAGAAAAAAAAAAATCAAAGTGACTGATACGTAATAACTATCAGGAAAAAAGGCGTATTAACGACCCGAGTAAAAGTATCCGTCCCCAGTTTTGAAAGAAAAGAACGCCGCCATTCTCGGTCAATTTAAGCGACTCTTAAATTTTCTTAAGTGCCAATTCGGACGAGGATTTAGACGAAGATTAAGATGAGTTGCATTATGCCCGCGGTCTCTATGGCCTTGGGGGGGGGGAGGGGGGGAGCAGGTGAGGCAAGGAAGGCGGGAAAAGGAGGAGCCATCAATCACTATGAATCTCATTTCGCAAACTTTGATAATTGGATGAAGAGAGAGAGAGAGACAGAGAATAATGGATAAAAGAAATCGAAGAAAATTCGGGTTGCATTTTGCGTGAGGTCCGATTGTCGATTTTGTGGCGTATTGCTGGCTTTTCGATTTTACAAGAACACCCTTTTATTTCGTATCTGCACTTTCCTTCTTTCTCTCTGATTTATTTCACATCTAGAAATATTTACTGGTTCTCTGAGAAACGTGTATCTTACTTCCTCTCTACAATGACAACATGTACATTAGTTTCTAGCGTTCCCCGACCTGCAGCAATACGGCTTTGTTACGTTTTCTTTTTCGGGATTTTCATTTTCTGTTCCCTTTGTTAGCCGGGTAAACAGTCCAAGAATGTACAGATCGTACGAATTCACATTGGCCTATGCTTATCTATCCACCTATCTACCAATATACATATAAGAATCCATGTACAATATATACATTTAATTCCTATATCGGTCTATCTTTTAATCTAGCTAGTTTGCATGCGTGTGCGTACGTCCTCTAAATAATTATCGATATCCGTATAGATCCCCCTTTCTTATCATTTCTAATCATTTCTTATCTCTCTTTTTTCCTTCGCTAAATCTCTCTTAATCCGCCCATTACGAGACCCTTTGTTTTAATTTCCCGCGAGGACGCAAGGCCGCCCGTAATCACCCGTCGCTTTTAATACCCGGATGACGAGGAGCTCGGTCCTCGTGGTGCGGCGGACGTGAGGTGCCGGTTATTCCTTTTTTTTTCTATATTTTACGGGTTTTTTCTCTTTTAGGTGTTGTGAAGAAAGATTGTATGGGGATACTGTATATGTAAAGATGAAGGTTATTGTATGACGACTGTAGAGAATGCATTTGTCTAGGTTCCGTTATTATAACCGTTTTTATTATCGTTATTATTATTACGATTATCATTGTTATTATCATTATTGTTATTACCTTTATCAGTATTACTACTGTCATCATTATCGTATTTCTTATTGTAATCATTATCATATTTTTTATTGTAATCATTATCATTATTTACTACTAGCAGAATCAGTAACATTAGTAATGGTAATAGTAACATTAATAACAATAGGAATTGGGTAGTAAAAACAGTAATAGTAGCAGCAGTCGCAGTAGTAGTAGCAGTAATAGCAGCAGTGTTAACAATAGGAATAGGAGTAATAATGCGGTAATAGTAATATAAATTGGGGTAATGCTAGTGGTAATAGTAACAGTGGTGGTGATAGTAGTGTAGTGATATTGTCTTTGCTGTTTATTGCTATTGTCATTACTATTGTTACTACTACTGCTATTGCTCCTGTCCTGCTCCTGCTGTTACGACAGTTACTACTACTGTTTTTTTACAGCAATGATATTTAGTACTACTACAATTACTACTTATACGCCCACTGCTATCATTACTCTTATCCTTTATCGTTATATATTAATAAAATCTTCCTCGGTCGAGTGTGTAATGCATATTGCTTTTTTCCCCTACACTTTTCCTTGTTTTCCTTCCCCTAAATGATGTTTATGTTCACACTGTGTACGGAAATTAAAAAGGAAAATTCCGTAATTGCTTATTCCATACTTTGCCTTTTCCCCGTGAACTCATTTTCGTCCTTACCTGCGCTCAAGTGAGACACGCACTTCCATATCATAAATAGAGTGCATTACGTAAGCTTTTTTCTTTTAAAAAATAGGATATATGAAGTAGTAATGATAATAACAACAACAATAATAATAATAATAATAATAATGAATAATAATAATGATAATGATGATGCGACAGCAAAAAATATTTATTCATGAATTTGATTTCCTTTTTCTTTCTTAATTCAACAGCTTCTTAAAAAAAGAAAAAAACAAAAAATTATCCTAAATCGCATATTCTCAAGTGATATTTGTGCTTATAACATTACACCATCTATTTTGCACAATCTTTACAATTCTGCATCAACAACCCATTCTTATAACTTTCCTTTACCCCAAAAGGCATGTCTTACTGTGAAATCTTTGGCCTCCTAATTAATTTCCAAGAATACGTTACAGTGCGTTCTCTGTGGGCCTTATCAAGAAAAATTATTATCATGAAAATCTGTCCTTTATCTTCACTAGCTGTCACTGAATCGTTATGAAAGGGGGGGGGGGTGAAATTTGAATAACGTATTCTTACAGCTATAGATTTTACCTTATCCAATAACCTTATCAACAGATCTCTTGTTCAGTCCGACTTTCCAATAACCTGAGACCCCGTATTTCATTTCGTTACCCTTAATATCTCTTTGATTAACGGAACTTTTTTGCTGGGAATTAGCTCTGCGCTTCGTTAAACTCATAAAAATTCGTTTCCTATTGTTCCGCTCGTTCTGAGTTACTTATGTTTTACTCATTTGTTCGCCGCTTTGTATTCATGCAAATAATTAACCTGTTAATTTCTCTTCAATAACACATTTCTGCATTTGTTGTTGTTTTCTTTCATACTTTTTCTGCATCGCTCAGGATTCGCAATAGCTAATACACGCATACGCACACACACACACGCACACACACACGCACACACACACACACGCACACACACACACACACACACACACACACACACACACACACACATATGTGTATATATATATATATATATATATAAAGTGAATCAATAAATAAAATTCAAAAAGCTAAGCCGTTAACTTTCTTTCCCACCTTTTCTCAAGATCCGTAAATTTCCCGCCAAGATTTGCCAAATAAGGCACGTTCAGCAGCAGCTTTCCAGGTATATCAGAATTTATGTCCGGAGTCGTAAACAACTTTCTTTGTCTGCTCCATTAACTAGCCGAAGAGTGCATTGAAAATGTGCGTTATACGATCTGTTATAATGGGCTATATGTTACGGCGTTCTGCGGACGAAAATACCCAGACTCCATTTGCAATTTTATTATAATTCGTAGGCTGAAATAAGGTTTTCTCCTTAAACGCAAACCCTTTTCTTAAGCGCAAGAACTGTTTTCGTTAATATTATCCCGTTTTCATTATTTCCATACGCTTATTA
>NC_061835.1:1794849-1799849 GCF_019202785.1 Penaeus chinensis
GAGAGAGAGAGAGAGAGATAGAGAGAGAGAGAGAGAGAACGAGAGAGAGAGAGAGAGAGAGAGAACGAGAGAGAGAGAGAGAGAGAGAGAGAGAGAGAGAGAGAGAGAGAGAGAGAGAGAGAGAGAGAGAGAGAGAGAGAGAGAGAGAGAGAGAGAGAATAAAGAGAAAAAAAAGAAAGAGAGAGAGAGAGAGAGAGAGAGAGAGAGAGAGAGAGAGAGAGAGAGAGAGAGAGAGAGAGAGAGAGAGAAAGAGAAGGAGAGAAGGAGAGAGAGAGAGAGAGAGAGAGAGAGAGAGAGAGAGAGAGAGAGAGAGAGAGAGAGAGAGAGAGAGAGAGAGAGAGAGAGAGAGAAAGAGAGAGAGAGAGACAGAGACAGAGACAGAGACAGACAGAAGATGAGAAAGAGACAGACAAAAAGAGAGAGGGGGCAAAAAGAAAGAAAAAAAAGAGAGAGAGAAAAAAACGCAGGTCGGTAAAAATGAATTCTGGATCAAGTGCACTCAGAGATAATCAGATGGACGGCCATTTGTAGTCCGAGTGGCCTCTGCAAGACCCTTCTTTAAGTATTCTAATTTTAATCCTTATTAAGAACAATGGACCGGATTCAAACACAAGCCTCGGAAAGAACCGAAAGTGCAGAACATTTACTCGTCCATATTGTACCTTGAGCTGGACGGTCCTGTAAGTCGAATTCGGCTCAAACACGTCATCCTCTATCTCCTCCTGGATAGTGGGATGGACCGAGGGGTACAATCGGTACGTCCATCTCTGGTTAAAATACATCGACTGTACATCGGGCGGGTAGTACGACAGCCGCTCGATCACCCAGTTCTTCACAGCCGCCTTCGCCAGCTCTCGCTCGGCCGTCTGTCGGCCGTGGCTGCGCCCCTGTCGCCTCGGCTGCCCCTGCCCTTGTGGAGTCTGCTGGCGATACTGCGGCAGTTCGGAGAGAGCGAGCGACCACCGCCGCGGCTTCGGGACGGGGTCGTACAGCAAGGGCATCGCGGAGGACTGTGGGTGGGCGAGGGAGTTTCTCTGGCCAGGGGGGACCTTGTCGAGGGCGGGGGGCCAAGGGGCAGGCTGGAGCGGCGCGGCGGGCATCCCCTGCTGGATCACTCCTGGGTACAAGGGGCGGAACTGCGTCTTCTGAATGATGGAGCCGTACACCTCCTGCTGGCGGTCGGGCGTCTCGTGCCGCATCACGACCGAGGTCAGGGAGCTTGCGCGGTGCATGTACTCGGTCCGTCGGGTCTGCTGTCTCCGGGGCGCCGTGGGGCGGGGATAGGGGGGCAGCGGGGACGAGCGCGGAGTCGAGCGGTTCGAGGAATGGCTCGAGAGCGAGTGCTGACCGGGGCCCGACGTCAGTTTGGTCGTGGGCGACCTCTTCGGTGGCGCGGGCTTGAAGGTCGACTTCCTTGCGTGGAGAGGCGCTCCGGCAGGGCGGGCGCCGAAGTGGAGCCTCGCCCTTGGATCGTGCACAGTTGGGCCGAATTCAGACACGGGAGAGATGTTGTCGTCTCCCTGCGGCGCCAGGGGAAGACTCGCCGGCCGCCGCTTCGTGAACGACAGCGACGAGTCTGTGGAGAGCGTGGGGGACGTGGAGGTGACTCTGGCGGCGGGCTTGTGCTCGAGGGCCTCGAGGTCGATCCCCAGCTCCCTCAGAACTTTCTCATTGTGCTTCACGAGGTGATCGTCGATGATCGGCTGTAGGGCGTCGGTCGGGACGGCGACGTCGGTCCTGGCGGATCGGGGCTCGCTGTGGCTCCGCTTGACTCGCTGGTGCTGCCTCACCACCACTGGCGACGTCCGCTTCTCACTTTGTGTTCTCCGCACCGCAGTGTGCCCGGAAGCGTCATTCTCTTCAGGCAGCGATTCTGGGGAGGACTTTTCATCAGCCTTGGGGCTCGCTGGCTGCGGGGCGTCGGAATGTTCTGGGGCCGCGCGCGTTCTCTCTTCCTGTTTGGAGCCATCGGCGTTGTCTTTCTCCTCTTCCCTTTGCCTCGAAATTGGTTGAAAGGTTCTCATGTCTCCGACTTCCCGAGGAGGAGGCGGAGACTGGTATATGGGTCGTGGCGGCCCAGGACGGTCGTAATCATTAACAATCTCCGTGTTTTCCTCAGGCAGACTGTCTTTCTTCCTTCCAAACTTGTATTTTACTTTTTCTTTAAGAACTGGTTTGTTGTCAGTTGCCGAAGCAGACCTCTGCCTGGCGGCAGTCGCAGTCAGGTTGCTGATGTTCCTTGTGTTCACGTCTGAAGCTGATCTATTCCTGGCAAAGTCTTCCACCGCCTGCACGTCCTTCTGCCTTGCGGAGCTCCTTCTCGCCCAGATTTCCGTTGGGGTCAAGACGTCGTACACGGGAGATGTCACCTTCCTTCGGCGACTGCCCTCTGTAGTGTCCCATCCCTTCGGGGCGGCTGTGTCGGTTGTGTCCAGCTTCGGCAGCCTCATAGCTTCCTTTTTGCTTTCTTCCGGGGACGGTCGCGTGGACCCCCCGTGCTCCATCTCCCCATCCTCGATTTCTTGATATATATCAAAACCTTTGTACTGTTCGTTAGCGTATGATTTGTCTTCACGCGTGCTGTCCGCCGAGCGCCTCCCCTTGCCGGCCCTCAGAGTGAGCGACTGCGTCCTTCTTGTCAGTTTTATATCAGGCTCCTGTTTTCGTTTCCCTTTCGTGGGTTTCCTGGTACGTGAGTCGCCCGGAGCGGCGGCTCCTCGCCTTGCGGTGCCCGCCTCCATTTCCTCCGTCGTCTGGGTCCGCCTCAGCGCGGGAGAGCTCGCCGACCTCGACTCCGGGTTGATTTCTGAGGTGAGGGGTCTCGGCCGAGAGAGCTCAGGCGCCATTTGTCTCCCCGAGAGATGGCTTGTGGAAAGGGCACGTCTTTCCTGCTTGGACGAAGAGCTTTCCCTCTCGGCGTCCTCCAAAATGCTCTCGCTCGAGTCGACTTCAGTTCTCCTTTTGATGGATCCCTTGTGCAATTCCTCAGATGACTTGACATCCCTCCAGTATCCCTCCTGAGCCTGGAGCAAGTCGTCGTTCGAAAAGAAATCCCTCATATTTTCCCTCGGCGTGAAGAAAAGATCCTCAGACGAGTCCTGGCTCTCCGCGATGCCGTCCGGCGTGCTTTTCACCGTTTCCAGAGACGCCAGTCCTTTCCTCATATACTTACTCCGCTTCCCTGGCCGCCGGGAGACCACATTCTCGGCTGTCCCGCCCGGCCTGATGGCCTTGTGGCTGAGGGAAGGGCTCGACGCGCTCCGGTGAAGCCACCATTTCCAAAAGGGAACGTATTTTTTGTCCACTTCGCTCATGACGGAGGCCTCGCGCGCACTCTAGCGGCTTTTATGCTCGGCGGAGAGACATGGCTTCTAGGACGGGAAGGCGGAGGTGGGGTGAAATACAGAGAGGGCAATGGTGGTAGTGATAATGATAATAATGACGGTAATGATAGTAGTTATGATAATAATAACAAAATAGCATTAATAATAGTAATAACGCCATAATAATAATAGTAATAGCAATAATAATGCTGACGATATTAAGAATACTAAAACAATAATAATAATAATAATAATAATAATAAAATAGTGAGAATCAAAAAAATAATAATAATAATAACAACTACAACTCCAACAATTACAATAATAATAATAATAATAATAATAATAATAATAATAATAATAATGAAAAAACAGTAATAATAATAATAAAAATAATAATAATAATAATAATAATAATAATAATAATAATAACAACAGTAATAATAACGCTAATAGTGATGATATAACGATAACAATAACAAAAATACCAACAACAAAAACAATAATTACAAAATAAAGGAAAAAACTAAATATATTTGCCATTCAAATATATATCAAACAGACAGTGATAATAATAAAAATAACAATATATATTTCTTGTATTGTTGTCTCTGTGGTAATACGTACAGTTTTAACCATCCTTTTACAATATATATATAGATAGATAGATAGATAGATAGATAGATTTAATAATTCCATCCTACACAGCACACCAATTTTTTTGCAATATATTTCTTCCCAGCACGATAATATTAGATTTAATGGGAAAAATATGTTTTGAATTACAGAGTTTTGAGAGTAAGAGGAACCGTAGTGTTTGTTGTTAAACAGTAATAATGATTATGATAATAATACTGACGATAATGATAATGACAATCTGATAATAGTAATGATAATGCTGATCAAAACAATAATAATAACAATAACAATAATAATAATGATAATAATAATAATAATTATAACTGTAATAATAATAATAATAATAATAATAATAATAATAATAATAATAATAATAATAATAATAATAATAATAATAATAATAACGATAATAATAATAATAATAATAACAATAATAATAACAGCAGATTTGGGACACCGGAAGCGCGAGCAAGAAAGTCTTTCCCGCCAATTATTTCCTTCGCGGCGGGAGAAACAAATGCAAAGCGGGGGTGACGGTAGCGGTGGCGGTAACGGTAGCAGCGTTGTCGGTATCAGTAATGGTAGCGGCAATGGCGGTATCGGTAACGGTAGCGGCGGCAGTGACATCGGTAAACGGTAGCGGCGGTATCGATATCTGTAACGGTAGCGGCGGCAGTAACTTATGTAACAGTAGCGGCGGTATCGGTAATGGTAGCGGCAGTGACATCGGTAACGGTAGCGGCGGCAGTGACATCGCTAAACAGTAGCGGCGGTATCGATATCTGTAACGGTAGCGGCGGCAGTGACATATATAACAGTAGCGGCGGTATCGGTATCAGTAACGGCAGTGACATCGGTAACAGTAGCGGCGGTATCGGTATCGGTAATGGTAGCGGCGGTGATGGTGGCTTCCGCAGCAGTGATAAAGAAGTTTGCTGAAATCATCTGCTCACGACCGAAATCCCGACTGGAGATCCACTTTGCAACTTTCGTTTGGCCAAGCGGAAAAAGGCTCCTCAAGTTAGTTACGAGAGGGAA
>NC_061835.1:1804849-1814849 GCF_019202785.1 Penaeus chinensis
ATATCTGCTTAGGACGTATTTCCGATAAGGTATCTCGTTGGACTTGTTGGTTATGATCACTGCAAGAGAATGGCATATAGTATTGCACATGAACGGTTGTAGTTGTAGTAATTGGAATGGTAATGGTAATAAGAGTGATAATTATAACTGAAGTGGTATCTTTGATAATAATAATGATAATGGTAATGGTAATGATAACGATAATGATAATGATAACTGATGAGGATGAGGACGATGATGTGAAAGATGATAATGAGGACGATGATGTGAAAGATGATAATGACAATAATAACAATAATAATGATAATAATAACAATCATAATAATCATAATAATAATAATAATAATAGTAATAGTATTAATAATAATGATAACAAAAATAATAACTATCATTATTATTATCATTATCATTATCATTATTATTATTATCATTATTATTATTGTTATTATCATTATTATGATTATGATGATTATGATTATTATTATCAGCCTATTGTTATTATTGTTATTATTATTATCAATTTTATTATTATTATTATTATTATTATTATTATCAATATTATCATCACCGTAATTATCCTTATAATTACAATAGCGACAGGAATCATCATGATAACTGAATAAGCTTGAATTGAAGACTACGATATAAAAAAAAAAAAAGAGTTTGACGTATTATTTCTCTTTCTTTTTTTTCTTTTTCTTTGTTTTCTGGGGGGGGGGGGGTGAGGTGTTACCTTATTTATTGCGTGAAAATAATTTTACACTAGATATGTAGATATTTAAGTTTATCTGTCGTTAAAAAGGAATTTAACTATGCCATTACAATTATAAATTTAATTCTTCAATATCCCTTTCCTTTTCCATTTCCCTTTCTCTTCCTCTTTTTTTCTCTTTCTTTCTTTCTTTCTTTTCTCTTTATTTTTCTCCTTTTTCATATTCCTTTTCCTATACCTTCTTTTTTTTCTTTTTTCTTCTCTTTTTCCTATTTTTTTCTATTTCTGTCTACTTCCCCTTCTCTTTCCCTTTCCTTTTCCCTTTTTTTCTGATTCCTTCCCTGTTGCCCCCCCCCCCCCCCCCTCTCTCCATGTTCTCGTCCCTTCTCCAACCCCTTCCATCTTCCACTCTTCTCCTCCTCCTCTTCCTCCTCTTTTTCCTCCTCCTCTTCCTCTTTCTCTCTACTCCTCCCCCTCTTTCTCTTCCTTTCTCCTCCTCCGTTTCCTCCTCCTTCGCCTCCTCTTCCTCTTCCTTTCTCCTCCTCCTCCTCCTCCTCCTCCTCCTCCTCTTCCTTTCTCCTCCTCCTCTTCCTTTCTCCTCCTCCTCTTCCTTTCTCCTCCTCCTCTTCCTTTCTGCTCCTCCTCCTCCTCCTCCTCTTCCCCTTTCTGTTCCTCCTCCTCTTCCTCTTCCTCTCTCCTCCTCCCCCCACTATCCATTCCTCATCCCCTCCCCCAACGCCCCCTCGTCCATTACCCCCACCCCCCCCACCCCACCCTCGTCCATTTCCGCCCAACTTCTTCATTACCGCCCATTTCCAACTCCGTCTCATCCCTCTCTATCTTACTTTACCCCCTCCCCCCACCCCCGCCCACACCCCACCTCTTCATTACTCCCCATCCCCCCCCACAATTCAAACTTCTGTTAGTCCCCCCTCCTCTACCCTCTACCCTCCCCCTTTCTAACTTTCCCTTTCCCCTACTCTCCTCTCTCCCTCTCTCCTCCTTTCCCTACGCCTCTCTCCCTCCATTCTTCTCTTCTCTTCCCCTCCCCACTCCTCCCCTTCTTTCCCCTGCCCTCCCCTATTTTTCCTCCCTTTCGTTCCTCCACTCTTAATCTTCCCTCTCCTCCCCTCCCCTCCGTTCCTATTTCCTCCCCTCCCCTCCCCTCCGTTCCTATTCCCTCCCCTCCCCTCCCCTCCCTTCCTCTTTCCTCCCCTCCCCTCCCCTCCGTTCCTATTTCCTCCCCTCCCCTCCCCTCCGTTCCTATTTCCTCCCCTCCCCTCCCCTCCGTTCCTCTTTCCTCCCCTCCCCTCCCCTCCGTTCCTATTCCCTCCCCTCCCCCACTCTCTTTTCCTCCCCTCCCCCCCTCTCCTTCCCTCCCCTCCCCTCCCCTCCCCCACTCTCCTTTCCTCCCCTCCACTCTCCTCCCCTCCCCACCCCCCACTCTCCTTTCCTCCCCTCCACTCTCCTCCCCTCCCCTCCCCCCACTCTCCTTTCCTCCCCTCTCCTCGCCCACTCCCCTCTCCTCCTCCACTCTCCTTTCCTCCCGTCTCCTCGCCCACTCCCCTGTCCTCCCCGACTCTCCTTTTCTCCCCTCTCCTTGCCCACTCCTCTCCCCTCCCCCCCCCCACTCTCCTTTCCTCCCCTCCCCACCCCCGCTCTTCTCGCCTCCCCTCCCCTCCCCCCACTCTCCTCCCCTCCCCCTCCCCTCCCCCACTCTCCTCCCCTCCCCTCCCCTCCCCCACCCCAATCTCCCACAGCTTCGATCTCAATTTCTCATCACAAATTTCGGCCGTTCTTTCTTTCTTCAGAATCGCTTCATCAATTTAAGTGTGATAGATGGGGGAAAGCTGTTTCCTGAATCATCTATACTATCTATTGGGCCTCTCTCTCTCTCTCTCTTTCGTCTCTCTCTATCTATCTATTGGGCCTCTCTCTCTCTCTTCTCTCTCTCTCTCTATCTATCTATTGGTCTATTTATCTTTCTATCTATCTCTCTATCTCTACCTCTTTCTCTCAGACTCTCTCTTTCTTTCTCTCTCTCTCTCTCTCTCT
This sequence comes from Penaeus chinensis, assembly GCF_019202785.1. Taxonomy (NCBI): domain Eukaryota; kingdom Metazoa; phylum Arthropoda; class Malacostraca; order Decapoda; family Penaeidae; genus Penaeus; species Penaeus chinensis. The sequence continues at coordinate 1,807,617 of NC_061835.1, forward strand.
CTCTCTCTCTCTCTCTCTCTCTCTCTCTCTCTCTTTCTCTCTCTCTCTCTGATAATACGGAAAGGAGGAAGTAGAAGAGAGGTTAGAAACAATGATGATACCAAAAATAAGAATAAAAACAATAATAATCATAACAGTGATAGTGCTAGCTATGAATATGAACGATAATAACAACGATAACAATAATTATAATACAAAGAACAATAGTAATAATAATAATAATAATAAAAGTAATAATAATATTGATGATAATGACGATAAATGTGATAGTAATGATAATAATGTTTATAATTATATTAATAGTAATAATTTCAACAATAATGAAAACAATAATAATAATTGTAATAATACTAATAATGATAATAATAACAATAATAATAATGATAATAATAATAATAATAATAATGGTAATAATATTGGTAATAACAGTCATAATAATGATAATAATAATAATGATAATAATAATAATAATGATAATAATAATAATGATGATAATAATAATAATAATGATAATAAAAATAATGATAATAATAATAATAATAATAATAATAATAATAATAATACCATCAGACCTGGTAATAATAAACACCAAAATTTTCCCTCCAAAATCCCGTTGAATTTTCCCGCTTCCCTTCCCGGAGTTGACAGTTCGTATTTTCATAAATCTTGAGCTTACTGACTTGCGCGATTTTCTATTCACATATATTATTAACAAGCGTCTTGTCGATTACTTTTGCGTGTGTTTTTTATTTAACGAGTGCGCTCTTTTGTTTTGTTTTGTTTTGTTGTTGTTGTTGTTGTTATTAGTATTATCATTATTATTATTTCCACATTTTGAAAAAAATGAGGATTTTTTTCGGTTTGTCATATGGTGTTCATTGTAGAGTTGGATTAACACTTCACAAAAAAATAATCTAATTCTGATTTCTTTACACATCACTCCTGTTTCATCAAGAAGTGTTTTTCGTTCGTTATTTTCACCCTGCACTCCAGAGACACTTTACTGAACTCGAATATATATATCACCGGGTGTTCTTATCAACCATTTATTGATTTTTGCATTTTAAGCATGTGGACAGGACATGGCGACGTGTTGGATACATGTAAAGGCTGTTTTTTCTATAGCAAGAAAAAAAAATCTCTTTCACAGACGAAAGATTCTCTCGAGGCAACACAACCTTGGCACTCACTTCTCCCTCTTTGCATTATGACAATAACCCACGATACACTTGGCACTTATAATACACTCCACACCGTAGGCCGTTATTCGAAAGCTAAGGCCTAGTATACGCTGATAACGATAATATTTCACTCAGTTCTTTCCATTTAGTTCTCACCGAAAATGCACACCGGGAGGAGAAAAACCGTATGAGTGACACAGAACCGCCGACCACGATCTGTTCCCACAGTGACTCACATCAATTTGTGTTGCTGATAAGCTGATAACGACGCCAGGTACTAGAATGGCTGATAATGGGCTTGCTGCTACACGAGTGCAAGTGCGTGGGTACCTTTATGGAATATGGAGTCTAAATTAAACTCTAATTTCTCGACAAGGAGAAATAGGATACGCAGTAGACCAGAAACGATCAGTCACCTTGATTTCTACTTCGATTTCATTCATAAAATAGAGAGAGAGAGAGATAAAAAAAAATTATCTCAACCAGTGGCCCTTCCTGCCTTATCTCCACGAGATGTAACGGATTCAACATGATATCATACAATGCTACCAAATACGAATGGCTGGGGTCGTAGCAATTTTATTTATTGTCCCTATAACATAACTTAAAACAAGGGCACCGCCATATGAACTACAGATGTTATGTCCCACTGTCGTAAAAGTAACAGGAGGGGATATAACCGGTGTACTGCAGGAGGCCAGCGGTAGTAGTTGTAGTGGTAGTAATGTAGTAGTAGTAAAGATGGTAACAGTAGTAACATTTCTAATGGTTATGGTAGTAATGGCATCTGTTATTTGTTTCTGTTATTTAAGGCTGTTGACCTTGTAGTTGTAGTAGTAGTATCAGCATTACTGTTACTCAGCTGTAATGTTGGCAGTAGCAAAGGACCAGTCGTCATAGCAATTGCAGTAGTGATTAGACGAAACGATATCAAACATAGTTATCTTAGTCGTAATACAAATTGTCGAATCGGCGTTTCTGTTATCAGCCCAAGTCATATTAGCAAGGAGTCCCGGATCTAATGAAGAGTTAAACTGGGCATTGTTATTAACAATCTGAAATATCACGTCACATGGATATCAAATCAGCTGTTACTTTATATCTACCCATAATACCCATAGTAATAGATTCTAAAATCAAAGTGCAAGCTCTCCAACTCACGCAAGGAGCAACCACGCACGCGAATGTCACAGAACAAGTTTCAGAGAGCATGGATGACCGCGAAAAGTTATCGGCCAGCAGTCATCATTCAGCCATCAGGTTCACGCACGGATGACCCTCACGCCGCATCGGGTGTTGCCGCACTGAACTACGTCACATTCGCAGCGGGGGGGGAAGGGGGGGGGGCGAGAAAAATGGGCGGCGGGCGGCGGAGTGCGAGAGAAGTGCCCGGATGCTGGAGGAGGAGAAGGCGTCTGGACTCGCAAACAGGCAGACGGAGAGGACCAGAGGGAATAAAATGTGCGATGCACGAGAAACTGTGTGAAGATAGAGAGGCAGAAAGAGAGAGGTTTTATATATATATATATATATATATATATATATATATACAAAGGCACATCATTTATCTATTAATTTATCTATTTAAATATATCAATATACCTATCTATCCATCGATCTATTTATCTATCGTCTATCTATCTAGCTATCTGTCTGTCTGACTGTCTACCTGCCTGCCTGCCTGCCTGCCTGCCTGCCTGCCTGCCTGCCTGCCTGCCTGCCTGTCTGCCTGCCTGTCTGTCTATCTATATATACTACAACGTTGCACGTGTATGTTTGTTCGAGTGTATCCATGCATGTGCATAAGTCTCGATGAATATCTACGCCCGTTCCTTTGCTCCACGCATGCCTCTACAGCCGTCAAATAAGAGCGACCGAACCGCCTTTGTCCTCCGTCGATGTGTCCCCCACGCGCCTCGTCCCTCAGTCCCCAGGGGAGGCATTCGGGGCCAGGACAGCGCGCGGAAGGGCCTGGTTCCCTCGCGTCCAGAAATATCGCCGCCGGAGGCAAAATGGCGTCGTGGGAGCCAATAAAACAGACGGAGGGAAGCCATGCTGCTAACAATGGCGATTGGTTGATTAAGAAAGCTGTTCAGGAACCCGGCGCCTTTTCGGCTGCCATAAATCGCTTTTGGATCGATGCTAAGTGTTCCCGTTCAAGACCCCCCCCCCCCCTTACCATCACCACCATCCTACCCCCTCCTTCTTCATTTCTTTCTTTCCTTCATGATTCATTAAAAGAAGTAAAGAGGAGAAAGATGGAGAGGGAAGGGTGAAGGGAGGGAAGGAGAGAGATAAAGAGAAAGAGAGAGAGAGAAAGAGAGAGAGAGAGAGAGAGAGAGAGAGAGAGAGAGAGAGAGAGAGAGGGGGGGGGGGGGGGGGGGGGGAGGAGGGAGGAAGAGAAACCGATAATAACTGGCCATATACTTTGACGAATGGCCCCCACTCGGTAATGGAATCGGCGAAAGTAACCGATAAGCGAGAGGAAGGCCAGGCACAGCGAGAGACGTTTCCCTGCGTCGGTCTCCAGGTCACATGACATGCAAACTCCACGACGGTGACGGACCTAAAGAGGACCTGCTCGCGGCTGTCCTCGAAGGCCAATGGCGGCCAAACAAATCTCCGGCGATCTTGTTTTATGCTCGTGATTTCCCCCGTCTTTTGGTCCTCCGACGATGCGCATATGACGAGGCTTTGTATTTCTAGCAGTGTCGCCCATGTCTAACCGGATGCCCTTCCTAAAAAATCAACTGTAATTGATCACGGAGGGTCGAACGCACACCCACCGCGTCGAGAAGGGAGCGCAGTGCCACTGAGCCACGGTGAAAGCAAACAAAGCCCCTTTCCATTAGTGCCAGATCTCCCTCGAGCGTAAACGTGTCGCCGGCCTCAAGGCAAGGACTGGAGAGGCAATCAGACAAGAACTTGGCGTGCAACTTGAACATCATTTTAGCTTGATACTCGTAGAGGTGCGTGACCCGGGAACCGATGTCAGTTCGACTTGATACTTGAGGAAGTGGATAGCCTGGTACCTGGATATCAGTTTAACTTGATACTTGATCGAGAGGGGCATGTCATTATAATTGAACAGGAACAGGACATATGGACAAGAGAGTGATCTGATACATGAACCTGACCCGATATTTGAACAGAAGCTGTGCTGACTTTTGACAGAATTGGCAATTGGCAGAAACAGTTAAGTCAGACAAAAATAATATAATAGCCACCTCGTAGAAAAATACTTTACGTTCGTATCAAGTCCGATATTACCCGGGACGACTTGCAAAAAAAAAAAATCATTATGAATTTGTACACAAACAAAAACTTTCGCGAAATTTTAATCAAATGACCACACATATACACATAAACACACACACAAACACACACACACAAACACACACACACACACAAACACACACACACAACCCCCCCCCCCCACACACACACACACGAACACCCCCCCCCCCCCCCCCGACAATCACACAAACAAAGATACCCTAACATTAAACGCGGAAATAAATACAGTACACACTTTGAACCTAATGCTCCCATCATTACATATTAAAGAGCGGCAACTGAGTCCAAGTTCCATTAAAAGCCAACAAAGGCACGTATATGATTTTTTTTTTTTTTTCTTCTTTGGGCTGGACGAAATATGAATTCGAATATCATAACGGTCATAGAGTTAGAGAATCATAGCGGTCATAGAATTCGAATATCTTAACGGTCGTGGAGCTGGAAAATCATAACGGTCATAGAATTCGAATATTTATAACGGTCAGGAGGTTAGAAAATCATAACGGTCATAGAATTTGAATATCATAACGGTCATACTATCGTACAAATTTGAAATAGGCAAGAAATGAATTTAAAAAGGAGAAGATTAGCTGTTGACTGATTGGTGACTGACTGACTAATTAGTTAGGTGGTTGATTGCCTGACTAATTGATTGCCTGATTGATTAATTGCCTCACTGACTGATTGACTGACTTACTGATTGATTGATTACCTAATTGACTGATTGGCACAGATTGTTTAACTAATTGGTAAGTTGGTTGACTGACTGGCTGAGGAATTGATAAGTTGACTCAATCGTTGATTGAGTGATTGCCTGATTGGTTGAAAGTTGATTGCTTAGCGAATGGTTGTTGATTGTTATTATTATTATAAAAAAAAAAAAAAATTCGGGAAGGAAATTTACTTTGCTGATAAACTGTTGAATTCCTTATGGCGAGGAATAGACACTAAAATAAAAATACGTGTAAGGAAGTTGTTGATATATTTTGTTTTAAATTCTAATGTTGGAATCGGAGCAGTTCAGTTGTTCATCACTTTTATAAAAGGCGGAACTGAGCGTAGTCATTGCCGGCCCTGATATGAGAGGTCTATTTTAACGCAGCTCAGAACTCCCTTTTAGTAATATCAGCTCAAAGCAAATTGGCTTAGTAATGCCTGATAAAACGGATCACCTGAGTTCTCTCTCTCTCTCTCTCTCTCTCTCTCTCTCTCTCTCTCTCTCTCTCTCTCTCTCTCTCTCTCTCTCTCTCTCTCTCTCTCTCTCTCTCTCTCTTTCTCTCTCTTTCTCTCTCTCTTTCTCTCTCTCTCTCTCTCTCTTTCTCTCTCTCTCTCTCTCTCTCTCTCTCTCTCTCTCTCTCTCTCTCTCTCTCTCTCTCTCTCTCTCTCTCTCTCTCTCTCTCTCTCTCTGATAATAATAATATTGCAAATTACAATGGAGAGATCATGGAATGTATTTCTGTAAATAAAAATCAGCATTCCTCAAAGATAAAAGCTCGAAGAACACAAGAATTGATTTTCTCTCTTTCTTCTTTCCCTCTTAAAAAAAATTTAAATCTGCCAATAAAGAAAATATAATATATATATATCATATATGTTTATATATATATATATATATATATATATATTTATGAACGAGGAAGTAAATAATCCGAAATTTTCTCCATTATCTCTCTCCATCGGCCAAATTATAGCCACATGAGATATCCAGTTATCTATTTTTTTCTTTATCAATTCAATATGAATATTTATCTACCAATATACACATCTATTTAACTGTCTATCCATCTGTCCGTCTGTCTACCTATCAACTAACCTCTCTATCTATCTATTTTTTTTATCTATCTGTCTGTCTTCTTGTTTCTCACTCAATCTGTCTGTCTATCTATCAAGTATCTATCTATCTATCTATTTATCAATGTATATATATAAATATAAATATATCTACGTATCTACTTATTGATCAACCTGTCCCTCTATCTGTGTTTATCTCTACCAGTTTGTCTATCTGTCTGTGTATCTATCTGCTGAAAAAGAAACACAAGACTCCTGAAGGGATAATGCCGTGGAACAAATTGAACAAATAGGAAATTGGAACAAATGGAATAAATGGGGCAAGTGCAACAAATGGAAAAAAATAGAACAAATCCGATAGATGGGTACAAATGGAACAAATTGGATAAATGCAACGAATGGGACAATGGAATAAATTGGACAATGGAATAAATTGAACAATGGGATAAATTAGACAATGGAACAAACTGGATAACTGGGACAATGGAATAAATAAATGGGATAATGGAACAAACGAATAAATTAGACAAATTACAAAAAAAAAATGTCACCAATAGAACAACTGGAACAAACGAACAAACAGAACAAACACGAATGGAACAAAACCTCCACCGCAACGCGTAATCTGTACAAAGGAGGGGGGGGGGGGAAGGGAGGGAGGATGAACAAAAAACATCAATAACAGCGATTGCACATTGATATGGAAAAAAAATAAATTGTTTGTAGGTTAAATACAAATTGCATGGGTTTGTATGGAGGTGTTAATTTTTTTTTTTTTTTTTTTCCTAAAGTCGAAAATGAAATGGAGAGTTTTTTGTTTTTTTTTTTCCACTAATAACAATAGCAGATCTATTGGTGAATGTGGGGATCGGGGATGAAATAAAATAGGTGAATTATTGCGTTTTCGGTTGAATTTTAGTCGAGTGGTTGAATTTTTAATGAAATTCCCTTTAATGGTAGAAAT
>NC_061835.1:1824849-1827349 GCF_019202785.1 Penaeus chinensis
ATATATATATAATATTTATAATATATATATATAATATATATATATATCCCTATATACATACACACACATCCAACCCTTTTCCCTTCTATATTAAACAGCAGCGTGTTAGCATGAATTAGCAAACAAAAAAGGTCCATCCCAGTCTGAAAAAAATGAAAAATAAAAAAAATATATATATAAAAAATCCCCGTTCAATTTAGAGCATGAAATCTTTTTAATTATAAGGCTCTTGTGCTGCCTAACCCGAGCAAAATTTTGTATCAGGAACCATTGCTAATTATAATGGCGCTCTTTGCTGTGCCAATATTTTCAAATATTTTTATCTTGTATTATATATATATGTCGTTGATATTTACAAATAGGCAGGCTCTTTAACCCATGCGGGAAAAATTATATTCGTTTATATAATTTGTTTTTACTTTCTGTGCATTTTTTTATTTTTTTAACGCACACATATACCTACACACATAGCATGTACACACATACCCACATACATAGTATATACGCTTTTTATTTACACGTACTGTACATAAGAATATTATAATAAACAAATGAAAAATAAATTAATGATAATAAGACCAATTAACAAATAATGGTTCGGGTTCAGTTGGTCTGGTCATCGAGTTGGTCGGGTCGGATCTTAGAGTCCGGTTGGTCGGGTCGGATCTAGAGTCCGGTTGGTCGGGGAGGAACTTGTTGAGCTTGAGTCAAGTTGGTCGGGTCAAGTCGGGTTCGTCGGTTTATATTTAGATCGAATCGAGTTGGTCAGGTCGGGTTGTGTCAGTTCGGATTTATTTAAGCTTGGTTAAGTTGGTCGGGTCAAGTCGGGTTCGTCGGTTTAGATTTAGATTTAGTTGGGTCGAATTGAGTTGGTCAGGACGGGTTGTGTCAGTTTGGATCTATTAGAGATTAGTTAAGATGGTCGGGTCAAATCGGATCTAGTGGGGTCAAGTCGGGTCGGGTAAAGTTACTCAAGCTTGGTCAACTTGGTCAGGTCGAGTTAGCCCTAGTCGGATCAGGTGAAGTTGAACCGGGTCGGATAGCGTCGGTTAACGCAGGCCGGGCGACCAAGGAGGAATTGAACCGGGGTGTGAGGACGCCGATAAGGAAGGCCATCTGCTCCCCGGCCCAGATAGAGGACGCAGCCGTTTTCTGTCAGTGCAACCAGGGGGAACTCTTGCAGTTTTTATTGCGGGGCCATTTGGTTATGATATGCTGGGTGTTTAGTCAAAGGGTAGACTATTTTTAGGGTTGGAAGAGACGAATTCGGTTTATTTGTGATTCTGCGTGTCTATGTATGTTTGGGGGGGATGTTTTCAAGTAAGATTATGTTAATTCATTCCAAAAACGAACTTACAGAATCATGCAATACCGCTAGAACATATAATTTACCCCAACAAACGAAGACAACCAACATTTTATCGCCCTATTTCTTTACGAAATGTGTGTAAAATACCTACATGTGTACAAACACCATTGTACACGAGTACATAACATATAAAGACACAGCATAACCACGAACGAAAATGTACAAATCACATAACATAAACACAAACAAAACTCCTTCACAAACACAAAATAATAAATGAATAAATAAATAATCATCTTAATCACCAACAGGCCATCAAGCCAACAGACTGTCGTAGGAATCCCATAGAGAAACTCGGGGTAAAATCTCTTTCAAAATGATTCTCTGCTTGTGACGAGGTACTCTACTCCAGCTACAGCCTTTTTGCATCCCCTGTGGACTTATGCTTGCGCCGAAATATTCAAATATTCATGACTATGATGCTGCCTTGCCATGGTGTGAATTTATCGGTATGCTTATTCTTGTGTTTACATATTCCCGTTTTCTTTCTTATGGAGTCGCTTACTCGGTAAAGTCTTAATCTACATTTCTTTTATTTCTTTATATTTGTTTTTACATTCTGACTTTTCTTTTCCGTTTTTTTTTTCTCTTCTTTCTCTTCCATTTATTTCTCCTTTTATGTGACCCTTGTTTGTTTGTTTGTTTGTCTTCGCTCTTTGTTTGTCTTTTTATGTCTTTTCTACTTTTCCTTCTCTTTCATTTATTTTCCTTCTTCTCATTTGTAGACTTTTTGCTTCCCTTTGTTTGTTTGTTTTCTTTATTTATCTTTCTCCCCCCCGCCTTTTTTTTCTTTCTCCTTCCTCCTCCTTCCTCTCAGTCTCTCTCTCTCTCTTTATAATTCCTCTTTAGTCCCTAAGCCTCTACCTTTCTTCGCTTTCTTCCTCTTTCTTCTCCTTGCCTCTCTCTCTCTCCATTCTTCCTTCCTCTTTCTCCCCCCCCCCCCCCCCCCCAGCTTCTCTCTAATCTTTCCTCTTTCTCCTTCTTCCCGTCTTCATTCTCCTTATCCTCCTCATTTCTCCTTCTTTCCCCCAGTCCCTCCCTTCCTCTTCTTCCTCCTTCCCTCCAACCAGACATTTTCTCTTCCTTCTTCCTTCTTCTTCCTTTCTCTTTCCCTTCCTCCTTCCTCCTTCC
>NC_061835.1:1832349-1837349 GCF_019202785.1 Penaeus chinensis
GTGTGTGTGTGTGTGTGTGTGTGTGTGTGTGTATGTGTATGTGTATGTGTGTGTGTGTGTGTGTGTGTGTGTGTGTGTGTCTGTGAGTGTGTGTGTGTACGTGTGTTTGTGTGGGTCTGTGTGAGTGTGTGTGGACCACTGTACGTGTGTGTGAATGTGTGTGTACTTGTGTGTTCTTGTGTGTGTGTGTGTGTGTGTGTGTGTGTGTGTGTGTGTGTGTGTGTGTGTGTGTGTGTGTGTGTGTGTGTGTGCATCCATTCAAATAAGTCTTAAACTCTAAGTCTAGCGTGATTCCCTCGCCTCAAGAAATTCCAAATTCCAAGAAAGAAAAAAAAAAACTCATTTTTTTCCCTTTCTTCCTCTTTCTCTCTCTCCTTCCATCTCATAGACGATGAGATCTGAAATAACACGGCATTAACCATTTAGAAATCAGCCACACAATATGAGAAATCTTGGAGCCTCACCCCGAAAAAACATAAAAAAAAAAACGAAAATAAACGAAACTTCCCTCGAGTGAATTCATCAAGTCGACAAACCAACTTTCGCTGCGTTAATCTAAGAACTTTTGGAAATATTCGTATTAGAAGAAAATTGTATGTTGTAGCAATTTCGCTGAGTTAATGCCTAATTTCTCGTGGCTAAGGATTAACAAAGGTATAAAGGTGTATGTATATATGTGTGTGTATATATATATATATATATATATATATATATATATATACATATATATATGCCCTCAAACTGGAGGAAGTTGCACAGCGCAAAAGTGACAACAGGTGTTAGAGAGTTAAAACACACACACACACACACACACACACACACACACACACACACACACACACACACACACACACACACACACACACACACACACACACATACACACACACACACACACGTATATATATCGAAGGGTGGGACAGACAATCAGACAGGTAAACAGAGTGTTTGGATCCTGTGGGAGAATCACTGAGCACACACTGACGGAGAAAGAACTGGCAGGGAGGGAACTCTTAACCTGGGGACCATGGGCGCCTGAAGGGGAGGGGGGGGTAGGAGATCCATGAAGATCTGAGGAATATTAACATTGATCTTTGCGTGAAAAGGAGGGCGTCCTCATTTGACTGTTTGCTCTAAAGTTTAATCATACTTTGTGTATCTCATTCATGTATGAGAAAATAATTCTCAATAAATAAAAGTACATTATACACATTGCATGAAAAGTTGAGTTCATACGAATATTTCTGAAGAAGGTCCACAGTTTTCATCAGATTCTTAAAGGGATTCACGACTTTAAAGAGGTTAAGAACCACTGGACTAGATAGAGAGAAAGACTACGGCGCAAAGGAGAGGAAGACAGCAATGGATAAACGCGGAAGGAGGAAAAACATACCATAAAACAGAAAAAGGGTGAAATAAAAAAAAATAAAAAGTAAATGCTGTAGAAAAAAGGAAATCAGAAAAAAGAGAAACAAAGAGAAAAGGAAGAGACAAGAAGAAGAGAAAATGAGGGCAAAGGAGGTAAAGGAATTAATGAATGGAAACTGTACTGCCAGTCTCATCCTACGACAAACAGATGGCGCTGTCCTCAAAGCGCTGCCATCGTGCTACTGAATAATTACTTTGGCGAATATCATTGTTGTGACAAATAGATTCCCGTCGCGAATGTTTCATAAAGTGTTGACTTGTTTTGTTTTGCTTTTCTGTTTGTTAGTTGTCACGCGGATATTCATTCAAATATCTAATAAATCACTTTCTAGAAAATGCCATCAGATGAAAGGTACGAGAAAATGGGATATCGTTTTCTTTCTGTTCCTGACAAGGCTGCCAGTCCTGAGACACCACCATTACCGCAAATGATACGAATCCGACGCCAGAACCAGATTCCGGCGTTAATTGGAGTTCATAATCAATGATTACCAGTGTATCCTGATGCAATAACAGATACAACATTGTAATACAAGTCATATATATGCAAAATTTAACTGAAGTGCAGGCATCGTTCTGTTAATAAATCCGTTATCTTATCTATAAATCCGAAGTCTTGGCTCCATCATCGCATTCGTACGGTCTGCGGTGATGGAGCCTGCCACGACGGGTACTGCGCATGCGTGAGGCAGATCGACACCGCGGCTTCGTTTTTGCTCGAAGTCCTGCGGTAAACTTGTTAGGTCTGGAGCCGCGGCGCTGAGGACGAGAGGTAGAGGGAGGTGCGGGAGATGGAATTTCCATTTTGGATGTAATAACGTTGTTTTATGTTTTCTCTCTCCCTCTCTGTCCATCTATTTTGAATTTCATCTGTTTATCTACCTACTGATCAGCAGGCGATTTATCTCACCATCTATCTATCTCTCTCTCTCTCTCTCTCTCTCTCTCTCTCTCTCTCTCTCTCTCTCTCTCTCTCTCTCTCTCTCTCTCTCTCTCTCTCTCTCTCTCTCTCTCTCTCGCTCTCTCTCTCTCTCTCTCTGTATATATATATATATATATATATATATATATATATATATATATATATATATATATATATCTGTTCATTTACCTATATTTATCGATGTATTTGTCATTACCGAACTACCTACTATCTATCTATCTATCTATCTATAAGTGTGCGTGTGTATACACACACACATACACAGACAGACATATATACATATATGTGTGGGTATATATACATTAATATATGTATACATATATATATATATATATATATATATATATATATATGTGTGTGTGTGTGTGTGTGTGTGTGTGTGTGTGTGTGTGTGTGTGTTTATTTATTTATTTATCTATCTATTTGTTTATTTACTTATCATTTATTTACTTACTTATCACATGCACACATACACACACCCACACCCTCCCTCCTCCCTCCCTCCATCCTGCCTCTCTCTCTCCCTTCCTTCCTTTCTATCTACCTCCCTCCTCCCTCCTTTCTCCCTCCCTCCTCACCCTCCTTTCTCTCTCTCTCTCTCTCTCTCTCTCTCTCTCTCTCTCTCTCTCTCTCTCTCTCTCTCTCTCTCTCTCTCTCTCTCTCTCTCTCTCTCTCTCTCGTTCTAGTTCTCGTTCTCGTTCTCTCTCTCTCTCTCTCTCTCTCTCTCTCTCTCTCTCTCTCTCTCTCTCTCTCTCTCTCTCCCACCTTCCCACCCTCCCTCCCTCCCTCCCTCCCTCCCTCCCTCCCTCCCTCCCACCCTCCCTCTCTCCCTCCCTCCCTCCCTCCCTCCCTCTCTCTCCCACCCTCCCTCTCTCCCTCCCACCCTCCCTCCCTCCCACCCACCACAGAACCCGTCTGTCTGGCATGCCTTATTCCCCTTGGTACTTTTTCATGATGCGACCGGGGGGCCTTGTTACAAAACAAAACCTCATGTATTGGGCAAATGCCGTTGTAAATTGAATTACAACGCACCACCGCCGGACTTTGATATCAATCATCTGGTTCCATATTTTCCAATACTGTAAATGATTCCATAATTCCGGTGGCATAACAAATGACACGGCAGTCAATGCGCTACCGATTAAAAGGGCGGACGAGGAGTATGAAAAAAATATGTATATATACTAATGATGATGTATTCCTGCTAACAAGACTAACAATGCTAATGAGATTTCACTGACATCGGTCAAGCGTACTGAAGTTTCTTTTTAAGTTGGTATGAAAAGTCGCTGGAAAAGATTTAGTTTTTTTTTCAGTTTCATTTTAAGCTTTCTTGGTGGGTTGAGTTACTATGGTAACTGGATTTCCTCTTTACCTTCTTTTCCTCTTCTTTCTCCCTTCTTCCTCTCTTTCTCTTCTCTTTCTTTCATCTCCTTCTTCCCCCTTGTTTCTTTTTTTATTATCCCTCCATTTGTCTTTCCCTCCTATTCCTTCATCCTCTTCAGTTCTCTTTGTCTCTTTTCTTCCCCTCATTTTCCCTGCCTCTTGCCTTTCCTCCCCTCACCTACTCTCCCTCACCCTTCTCCCTCTTCAGTACCCTTATCCATGCCGTGCTATCTCCTCCCCTACCCCCCCCCCTTCTCTCTCTCCCCTTTTCTTCCTCTTTCATCCTTTGGCATCTCCCCTCCCGTCCTCCGCCCTTACTCTCCTCACCTTCATCCTCTCCCCCATCCCTTCTCCTTCTCCCCTTCCCTTCCGTCTTCCTTTCTCACCTTCCATCTTTTCCTTCTCTCTTCCTCCCTCATCCGACCCTCCATCCTCCCCTCCTCCTCCTCCTCCTCCTCCTCCTCCTCCTCCTCTTCCTCCTCCTCTTCCTCTTCCTCCTCCTCCTCTTCCTCCTCCCCCCCCCCCCCCCCACCGCCAACCGTCATTTCCCCTCGAATTCCCGCCTTACGTCACACGCGCCTCACGCAGCCGACAGAAGTGACGATCGGGAAGCGCACCGTCTTCTGCCTCTTCGCTTCGTCGGGCATTCCTTGATGAACAGCGTCGGTCGGGAGTCGGTTTTCTCGCCGACTGCTCCCGAAGCGACTCAGGGGTGAAATTAAGGGTTTTTTTCTCTCTCTTTTTTCCTTTTTTATTTCTTTGTTCTTTTCTTTTCTTCTTTTTTTTTTAAGGGGGGTGTGGGAGTCGGGGGAGGTCAGAGGGATACGTAACCAAAAAAAGAAGAAAGGGTAGATTAACAAATGGAAAGGAGAGATCATGTTTTTTCCTCTGTTATTTTATATGGCTTTTCAAATGGTTATCCTTATATTTTTTTCCCCCCTTCTTTTTTGTGTAGTAAACAATGCAAAAATATACAGGAAGGGAGAGATCATGCTTCATTTTCTTCCTTAAAGTCTTTCCCGTATTCTTTAACATTACTTTTTTTTGGGGGGGGTATCTAAGGAAAGTTTCTCGAAGGTCAAATCAACCTAGACAACATTGCATGAGACGTCATTCGTTACCTGACACCAGCAACGGAATCCTAGTCTTATGATTGTGTAACATGAACAGGAGGGGCTGGAAAAAGCTGTCGTTATAGCCACGGCAAAGACATGTAAGCCTGGAGAACACGAGCCCGCCTCAG
>NC_061835.1:1852349-1854849 GCF_019202785.1 Penaeus chinensis
GAAATGGGTGGTATGAATGTTCAGCGAGGGAAGTGGGTAGTGTGAATGTTCAGAGAGGGAACTGGTTGGTGTGATTGTTCAGTGAGGGAAATGGGTGGTGTGAATGTTCAGGGATGGAACTAGGTGGCGTGAATGTCCAAAGTGGTAAGTGGGTGGTATGAAAGTTCAGAGAGGGAACTGGGTGGTATGACTGTTCGGAGAGGGAAGTGGGTGGTGTGAATACTCAGAGAGGGAAATGAGTAAGAATTCATGTCACACTGGGGGCTGTAAAATTCACGTAAGGATGGGGAAAATGGACGATTCATAACAGAATTGAATGGTGTAAATTTCATGTAAGAATTGGAACTGTTTAAGATTCGTGTCAGAGAGGGAACTGTAAAACTGTAAAACGTCTTGATGCTGTTCATCTTTTAACTCACACCCACGTCTTCCCAGAGAGAAATTTCTTCTCTATCTGTACATAAACTACAACACTTTCTTGCATCTCCTGCTTCTAAACTATAAGGATTTATCTTATCTCCCTCTCTTCAAAATCATCACCTACTTTATTTCCTTCCTGTTCTTAACTGGAAACATTTTCTCTTACTTCCCTACTTCTCTCACTTTCTTACTAAATCACTACTCTTTCTTTTCTCTCTCTCTCTCTCTTTCTTAACTACAGACATTTTCCCTCATTTACTTCTCCCATTTCCCCTTTTCCTAAACAACGCTCTCTTTCCCACGCTGTCTCTAAAACAAACTGCGTCCCTTATCTTGCTGTTTCTAAATATAAATCTCGGGTCTAAAGCCTTCGATCTGAGTGCCCTGAGACGTCGATTCCGTCCCTCGGCCATTCGCACTCTGCTCAGACGTCGCTAAGACACTTTGCTGAGTAATGCTTATGAATATTTACAAGTGCTTACTTCTACGTATATTAAGTCCTTCGATGAAATTATCATACTAAAAGAATTAAATAGCTGTATAAAAAAAAAACATTTGTTTCCATATGTAAATACACTACTTGAATTATACTTTTAAATGCTTGCTTAGAAATAACATTACTAAATAATTAACGTAAACGATTATTCTGAAAGAACTTACGCTAAATAAGTTGCTTTAGTACTAAATGCCTAACAACTTCCTTTCAGATTCGATGACCTAGACAAGGTCTGCTGAACTTGGTTAACATTTGAACAGCCTGCACAATAGAAGAGGATGGAAGGAGGGAAAGAGTGAAATGTGATAAAAAAACGAAGGAAAGAGGCAGAGGATTAGAAATTGAAATATGAGAATAGAAATGATAAATACATAAGAATAATTAGAATAAGAATAGAAATGATAATGCAGTGAGATTATAAATCAAATCATGTTTAAATGAAAATTAAATTTGATTAAAAAATTCAAGAATAAGATGAGAAATGGTAATACAACGAGATGAAAAAAAGAAAATTAATCATATAATAAGTTTCGACATGGTAGGGAAATGAGATCAATCATGAAAATATAACGAAATTAGGAATGAAAATGGAATGTGATTAAGTAAAAAAAAAAAAAACGAGATTAAAACTAAAATTCATTAAGATTAAAACTAAAATTTAATGAGATTGAAAATTTGTTTACAATAAGTATAGATAATGTAGAAATATATGGAGTAACCTGGAACGTATTCCTGATAAGGCAAATCAACGTGGAAAAAAAACAAACAAACAAACAAACAAACATTCACATAATGCGGATACCATAAACATTTAAAAACAACAAGAATAAACCTTAGCAACACAAACAAAGACACAAAACCACAAAAGCAGAATAAAGAGAGGACACAGAGGGAAGAAAAGTGTGAATGAAGTACTCGTAAATGTGCCACGGTAATCGGTCCGCGCGGAGACCTGGCCTGGGAACTGTCACATCTGTATCTGTCGTTCTGTATTCGGGCGTTTCCCCCCCCCCCCCCCCCCCCCCCCGTTGGGTCTGCTGCCACGCCCACGCTCGCCCACGCTCCACGCCCGCGCCCGGAAAAGCCCTCGCTGCCTCGGAAGGTGGGCAACAAGGGTGAGAGTAGCTTTACGTAGGTCGAAAGTTGGGGAAGGAAAATGTACATGAGTGAGAGATGGTTATAGGTGGTCGGCAGGTGGTCAGTCAGGGTCAAGAAAGGTGAAGCAAGGTCAAACTAATCGAAATAGGGTCAGATTAATCGGAAGAAGGTCAACATGATTAAAAGAAGGTCAGCATGATTGAATGATGGTCGACGTGACAGACACATACTTAACATGTCAAAATAGTTTATAAGAACTTGCAGTTGCACATCTGAGCTGCAGTGCCACTAAAAGTAACCAAATTCATTCAATGTATAAACAAAAGAAAACAGTCTCTTTATCCATAAAAAAACGGGATTATTGTAATGTGCCAAACAACCATAACCTTTCACCATTTCCAAAGAAAAAAATAAATGCATATTATAAATAACCAATAGTTTTTATCAAAAAAAAGACATGTTGATGCGTTAAGGTTTACCAGAATT
>NC_061835.1:1859849-1862349 GCF_019202785.1 Penaeus chinensis
GAGAGAGAGAGAGAGAGAGAGAGAGAGAGAGAGAGAGAGAGAGAGAGAGAGAAGGAGAGAAAGAGTGAAAGAGAAAGAAAGAGAGAGAAAAAGAGAACGACAGAGAGAGAGAGAGAGAGAGAGAGAGAGAGAGAGAGAGAATGGGGAATGAAAAAAATCAGCCGACCGACCACCAGGCACACATATAGTGAAAATAAGGGGGAAAAAAACATGTTATTCTTTTTCCCGCATTCTGCTCTCTTACTTAACCCGACTTACTTAGAATGTGACCACCAAGGTCCTCCGTCTCCATCAACCAGAATCTGCGTTAGTATCACGAGGGGATTATAGCCTCCTCAATCACGCGGGAAAAAAAGGGGAAAAAAAAGACAACGAGGCTCTTGTGCTAATATTTCTCCATCATAAGCGACGTGAGATGACGTAGGCGTGACGTCACTTGGTAATGCCCGCAGGGGATACGAACTTTTTTTTTATTTATCAAAATTAAGATACTTTTTACTTCGTTTGTTGTTGATGTTGTTTGTTTGTTTCTTTCTATAGTGATTTTGGCTATGGATTTTATCTGCAGTTGCAAATACGATCGAAAAATGTGTACACTGTTGATTGAAATTACTAATTCAAAAATGGGTTTTGATCCCAAAATATTTAAAACGGAAAAAAAAAACAAGAAGAGGACATAAAGTAATATCTCTCCAAAGGGATGTGTGTCTGTGTGTACGTACGTACGTGTGTGTGTGTGTGTGTGTGTGTGTTTGTGTGTTTGTGTGTGTGTGTGTGTGTGTGTGTGTGTGTGTGTGTGTGTGTGTGTGTGTGTGTGTGTGTGTGTGTGTGTGTGTGTGTGTGTGTGTGTGTGTGTGTGTGTGTGTGTGTGTGTGTGTGTGCGTGAGTGTGTGTGTGTGTGTGTGTGTGTGTGTGTGTGTGTGTGTGTGTGTGTGTGTGTGTGTGTGTGTGTGTGTGCGTGAGTGTGTGTGTGTGTGTGTGTGTGTGTGTGTGTGTGTGTGTGTGTGTGTGTGTGTGTGTGTGTGTGTGTGCATAAAAGTGCGTAGACCGCAGCTCAGATGAGCGGTTGAAATAACATGCAATAAACGAGATTTTACTTTTCCCATGCTGTGGAAGATTTCGTCCCATGCAGTAGCGCCATCGTCTGCTTATATATAGAATATGAATAAACACACACACACACGCACACACACACACGTACACACACACACACACACACACACACACACACATACACACATACACACACACACACACACACACACACACACACACACACACACACACACAGATATATATATACATATATATATATATATATATATATATATATACATACAGTAATTTAGTTATTCAATAATATTAATATTTGTTCATTTATCTACCAATACATACATTCTTTTAATGAAAAAAACACACTCAGCACGAATACTGTTTTATCCACACATGCCTACTTTCCTCCTTATTGTTACATGACTTTTATTTATCACATAAAGTATGATTTTCCCGAATGCCAGCGACAGTTAGTCATCATTCCCCTACGAGGCGGACGCCGCTCACGAGCGGACGGACCAATTAGGGGCTGCGGCCCGAAGGTATTACTAAATGAACAGATGAATGAATATACATACATATATATATATATATATATATATATATATATGTATGTATAAACACGTGTGCGTGCGCGTGCGTGTGTGTATCTGCGTGTGCATGTGTATGTATGCACGAACGCATGTGCATGTCTGTTTGGCCTCGTCTCCGCACAAACAACCATGACGCCTCAGCCTGCAGTCGATACCCTGCGTCGACCCCGACCGCCGGATCCGAATTCCGTCGATCGGCGCTTGGTCGATGCTATTAGCTCCGGGTGGCAGAGCACAGCCCCTTGCTGAGTTATTCAACCTAATGCTGATTGCTTGTTCCGCCCGAACCAGATTACTCTCGCGTGATATCGAACAGCGAACCGCTCTCCTAGCGCCATCTCGCGAACCGAAACCCGAACGCTGCGGAGACCCGTCCGCTCGCCCCGCCCTCAGCGCCTCGTCACACGGCTCATCGGCTCAGACGAGGCGTGCATGCAAAACAGCTCCGGTAAATAAGGCAAATTGTTGCAGTGTCCTTGGCGTTGCCGGAGATGTCTCCTGCCTCGGCCGCCTCGCGTCCCCAGGAAGCCGTCGGGCGAGGGGCGAGGCGGCTCTTTCGGCCGAACGCCTTTCGATTGACCGCTGCGAACGAAGCTGTCGGGGAGTTCACATACCTTGGAGAAGGCGGAGGACGATAATGAGAACAAGATGAATAAAATAAGAAAAAAATCACGCATATTCACCGTCTTAAAACGACTTCTACATCGATCCCTATCGGGTCACAAGTGTCCACTAACCCCCAGGCAATGCCTCCTTCCTTGCTCTCCTGCCCCTTTCCTCCCTTTTTCTCCTTCCCTCTCCCTATACTCTCTCCTTCCTCCTCCTCCCCTCCCCCTACCCTTCCTCGCTCCTCT
>NC_061835.1:1867349-1869849 GCF_019202785.1 Penaeus chinensis
CCACATCACCCCACACAACACGCCCATCGTCACTCGAACTCCAGAGGCAGTAGCAACCCCGTGGGCGTAGAGATCTCGAGGGCGTAGCAACCCCGTGGGCGTAAAAATCCCGATGGCGTAGCAACCCCGTGGGCGTAGAGATCTCGAGGGCGTAGCAACCCCGTGGGCGTAAAAACCCCGTGGACGCAGACAGAGGGCGAAGTAAGCCAAGGATCCCCCATTTCTCCTCGCGGGCGGCGGCGCACTGTGCTGGCCAAATACATTACATAACCCACGCCTCGTCTCACAGTCCTTTTTATTCGCATGAAGATCACAAAATATATATATATATATAAAAGTGTTGCAGTCTCTTTCCTCTCTTTCTCGTCTGCGTTGTAGAGTATAGAGCCATTTCCCGTAACTAATGAACAGAGTGTGAAGCATTTTAGTTTTTGCAATATTCTCGTTGGGAATGCTTGAGAGTTAGCACAAAGAGAGGGAGAGAGAGAGGGGGGGTAAGAGAGAGAGCGAGAGAGAGAGGGGGGGGGGGAGGAAGGCAGTGAGAGAGAGAGGGGGGGAGTAGAGAGAGAGAGAGAGAGAGGGGAAGAGAGAGAGAGAGAGAGAGAGAGAGAGAGAGAGAGAGAGAGAGAGAGAGAGAGAGAGAGAGAGAGAGAGAGAGAGAGAGAGAGAGAGAGAGAGAGAGAGAGAGAGAGAGTTGAAGAGTGAATAAGTGACTGACTGACTAAGAGTCAGACAGACAAACAGACAAAACAACATACAGACAGACATATAGACGCACCGACAAACAGACCAACAAAAGAATAACAAAATCAACTAGACAGAAAGAGAAAATAAAAACAAACAAGAAGCGAAATAAAAAAAAAAAATCCTCACCACAAAAGCTATAAAAGAATCACACACACACACACACACACACACACACACACACACACACACACACACACACACACACACACACACACACACACACACACACACACACACACACACACACACACAGGGCCGGAATCCTCACACAGGACGCGAAAAAAATGGGAGGACTTCCACTTTATATATAAAGAGAGAGCCAAGTGTCCGTTCTACAAGGGCAAGAGGACGACACAGATTCAGGGAATAAAAGACACTTAGTGGGTTACAAAGTGGAGGGAGGGGGGGGGGGAGGAGGAGAAGGGGGAAGAGGAGGGAATGGAGGTAGAGGATGTGGAGTGTGGGGGGAGGAGGAGGAGGAGGAGGAGGAGGTAGAGGAGGAGGAAAAAACTAGAGGGAGAGGAGGAAGGAGGTGGAGGAAGAGGAAGGGGGCGGGGGAGGAAGGAGAGAGAGAGCGTGAAACACGAGAAAGTGGAGGGGAAGGAAGAGGAAGGAGAAGGTGGAGTGGTAGGAAGAAGGGAAACAATAAAAAAAAAAAAAAAAAAAAAAATATCGCATGGGAATGGAACAGGAAAACGAGACGATAACGTAGAAGAATAAGATTTTTTTCCCTAAATAAAGAAAAAGAACGAAGATGAAAGAGCCGAGAGAAAGAAAACCAAGAAGAGTCGAAAGAGGCGGAGATGCAAAGCGAGAGGAGAGCAGCATCCTAGACAGCTATGGCAGATGCGCCGTCGCTCGGGTGGCGGCGTCCGGCAATCTCCTTCGCAAAGACTCCGCGTTATGAGCCGAGTCGAGGCCCAGATTTTCCCGAGGCGGCGAACCAGCGGCTCCCTCCACGTAAGGCGCTTCCACTCCCCGAAGTCCACGGGGTTCTGAGGCTTCTGAACCTTGAGAACCGGGGGTTAAGGGCTGGGTTCGAGGCGAGATGCATCGCAGCGTTGCTTTAAAGGGAGAAGGGGGAGGGAAGGAGAGGGGAGGGAGAGAGAGAGAGAGAGAGAGAGAGAGAGAGAGAGAGAAAGGGAGAGAGAGAGAGAGAGAGAGAGAGAGAGAGAGAGAGAGAGAGAGAGAGAGAGAGAGAGAGAGAGAGAGAGAGAGAGAGAGAGAGAGAGAGAGAGAGAGAGAGATCACGCACACAGATAGACAGGCAGACAGAGAAAAAGAGAGAGAATGGGGAAGAGAGAAGAGAAGAAAAGAGAGAGAGAAGAAAAGAGAGAGGAAAAACATAGAGAGAAAAAGGAGAAGGAAGAGAAAAGAAAAGAAAAAAGAGAGAGAAGAAAAGAAAAAAGAAGAGAAGAGAGAGGAGAAACATAGAGAAAGAAAACAGAGAAGAGAAAAAAAAGACACAAAAAGAGAGAGAAAAAAAGAGAGAGAAGACATACAGACAGAAAGAGAAGAGAAGAGAAAAAAAAATACACACAACCAGAGAGAGAAAAGAAGAGAGAGGAGACCCACAGACAGACAGAGAAAACAGAAGAGACAAAACCAGAGAAACCGTCTCATTTTCTTTGTTTCCCTGTCCCTTACACCTCCTCCCTGCATCACAAATACCGACCATACCAGCGTACAAGCTTTCACACAATGGGCCTCTGACGCCCTCCTCCCGCCTCCATTAAGCCACTGCATCGGGGAA
>NC_061835.1:1872349-1874849 GCF_019202785.1 Penaeus chinensis
CCGGAGAGGCCTCCCCCGACCCGTGTGCCGTCAAAGCGAAAAGCTGATTAACTTAAAACCTAAGAGAAAATTCGTATTATCACACCTCCGCTCCTCACTTTCAAAGCGATCAATAACAAGAACAAACATTTCTCTCCAATTTTCTATAGGTATCCAATATCAGCCTCCAATACCTCGCTGCTAGCCACACTAAAAGCTTTTGTCAATATTAGCAATATTACAATAACTGTTTTCGTGCGAGAAGCGACCGCGGGAACAGAACCCTCCCCCCCCTCCCCATTTCCCCCTCCCCTCCCCCCCCCCCCCCCCCACCCCCTTTGATGCGAGCCGAGACCCAACAGCCTTCAAATGCTTCATATCACTTCGGGTATTAATGGCAACTCGACCGTAAACACACGATTTTTTTTTTTTTTCTTCTTTCTTTTTTTTGGGGGAAAAGGGGGGGGGGAGGGGTGGGGGAGAGAGCATTGGTTGGTCGTGATCCGTTCGGTTGACTCACGCGCTACCTTTTGGGTAGATAGGCCAGAGTTCCTGTTGATTCTGTTGACGGGGGGGGGGGGGGGATTCAAACGGATACTGGTAGGGATTTTACAGAAACAAAAGAGCGTCTAATGATTATAGCTTTGGCAATTCAATCGTGAGGGGATAGTGTAGAAGTGCTATAACTAAGAGCAAACATTATTATAAATTATCATTATTACTTTTATCCTCACTGTGACTGGTATTATTAATTATCATCATTATCATTCTCATTATTATTATTATTATTGTTATTATTTTCATTATTATTATTACCATTATTCTTATCATTATTATCATTACTATTACTATTATTATTATCATTATTATCCTTATTTTGTAATATTATGATCATTATTATCATTTTCATAATCGATATTATTGTTGTTGTTGTTGTTATCATTAATACCATTATTATTATTATTATTATTATTGTTTTATTATCGTTATCATTATCATCACCATCATTATTACTACAATTAATATTATTGTTATTATTATTATTGTTTTATTATCATTATCATTATTACTATTATTATCATTATTACTATTACTATTATTATGATTATTATCGTTATCATTATCATCATTATTATTATAATTATTATTTTATTGTAATTATTATTATTATTATCTTTATTACTATTATTACTATTATTATTATTATTATTATTATCTATATTGTTATTATTATTATCATCATCATAATTACCATTCTCACTATTGCTATCTCAGTTATCATCATCATCATTATCGTAATTGTCATCATCATTATCGTTATTATTATCACCATTATCGTCATTATTATCATCATCATATTATAATCATTATTACTGCTGTTGTTTTGGTGGTTATCATTATCATTATCATTGTCATCGTCATTCTGGATAATCATTCGGCGACAAAAATTATAATTACACCAATTATAATCATAAATATCATAGCAATCAATATATACAAACACCTAAACCACCCCCACCCCCCCCCCACCCCCAAAATAACTTCCCCCTACCCTCCCAATAACCCCTCTACAACCCCACCCCTACCTCAAAATCTTTAAACATCCCCCAACAATTTACCCCCCTCCTTACCCCCCCCCTCCCTCACATTAAAACTATCCTATCTAAAACTCTATAAACAACATATAATTTAATTCACATTAAAACATAAAAAATCCCATTAAATCCCCTCCCTAATACAATACCCTCTCTCTAAAAATCCAACTTAAAATTATAATCCTATTATATATTTTCCAACAACACACAACTCAAAACAATATAAAACTCACCACATTAAAAAATAACAAAACCAAAAACAAAAAAAAACATAAACCCAAAAAAACAATCAAAAAAAACAAATACCCCAAAACAAACTAAACTACACAACACATACAAACAAACCACACCACCAAACAACCACCAACAACATCCCAAAACCCAACCACCACATCCCACCACAAAAAAAATCCACACCCAAACACCCCCCCACCCTAACCCACCCACCCACCACACCACACAATCATTCAACCTCTCTTAAACAACCCATCCCCACATCAATATTCTTCCCAAAATCCTCTTCCTCTACCCCCCCAAATCCACCACCCTTATACTAACCCCCCATCACCCCCCCCCCCTCTAACCAAAATAAAAAACCCCTCCCACCTTCCCCCCCCACTTAACATCACATCCATTCACAACCATCCCCCTCCCCATACCACTAACCCACAACACCCCCCCCCCCCCCCTACATCCAACCATCAAATCCCCCCTCCACATCTCCTCCCCAATATTATCACCATCCCACTACAATCCCAACACACCCACATCAACCCAAACAACCCATAAAACAACCCCCCATCAAACCCCCCACAAAACATTAACCCCAAAATCCCCTACAAAACCACCAATCCACCAAACCCCACCAAAACTCCCATCACCACCAAAACACCCATAACACCCATCACCCCCAACCATAACCCCAC
>NC_061835.1:1879849-1882349 GCF_019202785.1 Penaeus chinensis
TTTCTTTTCTGTTTTAGCTTTTTTTTTCTTTTCTTTTCTTCTTTTTTGTTGTTGTTTTGTTTAGTTGCTTTTATTGTTGTTCGTTTGTTTGCTTCCCTTTGTTTGTTTGCTTGTTTCTTTCTTATCCCACCCCATCCCCGCGCCCCATACCCACCCCTATCTCTATTCCCCCCTTTACCACGCCCCTCCCTTCGACCCTTCTGCCCCATTCCCATCCCCTACCCTCACCCCCCATCCCAATCCTCCCTCAAAATACCTTCCCCAATCCCCCTTCCCCCATCCCAACCCTATTCCCCATCTTTCCACTTACCCCATCCCTATACTCTTACCCCATCCCCTTCCCCCATCCTTTCTCCACCCTATCTCCACATTCTCCCTATACCCCATCCTCGCTCGATCGCCCCGTCCTTCCCCGTCCTTCCCTCGATCCCCTATCCTTCTCCCTTCCTTTCCCCCCATCCTTCCCTCGATCTCCTATCCTTCTCCCTTGCTTTCCCCCCATCCTTCCCTCGATCCCCTTTCCTTCCCCTTTCCTTCCCCCCCATCCTTCCCTCGATCTCCTATCCTTCTCCCTTCCTTTCCCCCCATCCTTCCCTCGATTTCCTATCCTTCTCCCTTCCTTCCCCCCGTCCCCCTCAGGCCTCAGGTGCAGGCGTGGCAGACCAAGATGCCCCATATCTCCTGCCGGAAGCCATGAAGACACCTCGGACCGCCTAGTCATGGTTATGCCAAGCCGTAACGGCGCTCGTGAAACATGTTCAGGACATGTTATTCGCTCACCGTTTTCTGTGAGGTACGCTAAAAAGGAGGCCACGAGGGAGCTGATTATGTTGAAGGAATACGATGCAAAAACATACGTTGGTTTGTTTGTTGTCTTTTCAATTTTGTTATTTATTTTCTTTCATACTTGATCTTCCTTTTTTCTCTCATACTTTCTATGCTTCATTTATTTCATCCTCTCTCTCTCTCTCTCTCTCTCTCTCTCTTCCTCTCTCTCTCTCTCTCTCTCTCCTCTCAAATATTCAGGTCGAATATTGGATTGCACCCATCACCTCTGACCTTGCATGACCTACGACCTTTGACCTGCATTGAAGGTAAACAGGAGTTAAGGAAAGGGGAAGAGGCAATTGAATGCAAGAGAAAGCTGGAGGAATAACAGGCGACAAAAAAACAAGTGATAAAAGCGGAATAAGGAAAACAAGGGAAGCAGGAGGGGGAGCTAAGAAAAGAGAGAAATAAGAAAGTGTGACGAGGAAAGTGTGAAGATAAAACAGGAAATAAGAGAAAAAAAAACAAAAAAACTTGACACGTTCAAAAGAATATATGAAAAAATAAGTTCAAAGAAGAAGATAGAATACGTATAGGAGAAAAT
Source organism: Penaeus chinensis (assembly GCF_019202785.1). Classification (NCBI taxonomy): domain Eukaryota; kingdom Metazoa; phylum Arthropoda; class Malacostraca; order Decapoda; family Penaeidae; genus Penaeus; species Penaeus chinensis. The sequence goes on from NC_061835.1 coordinate 1,881,222, forward strand.
AAAAAAACGAGATAAAGAGAGGAGAAGACAAACCTTAAAGCAAAATAAATCGAATGAAGGTCAGAAGACGGAATAAAAGGGAATAAGAGAAATATACAAGAGGTTCAAAACAAAATAAAAAAAGGAAAAATAACATAATAAGTTACAGAGAAAGACGAAACTGGTTTAGGATAAGATAAAGGAAGAAAAGAAGATAGGAAAATAAGATAAGAAAAGCGAGGAAAGTACAAAACGAAACAAAAATTACGATAAATGATAAAGAAGAAACATGGCAAGGCAAAGAAAAGAAAGGAAGGAAAATAGCCGGAATAAAAGAAATGGGAAAGAAAATGAAGATATAAAATAAGGAAAAATAGAAGAAGCGAAGAAAGAAAGATGATAAACGAGAAGAAAAGATAGATAAGTAGATAGATATCTATGAATCTAGATAGATAGATTGATAAAATGTTAATAGATATAAAGAGACAGACAGATAGATAGATGTGTATATAGATAGACAGATAGACAAATGGATAGATATATAGATAGAACGATCGATACATAAATACATAGATAGAGGGATAGAATGATAGATACAGATATAAAATAGATATCGATATAGATAAAGAGATGGTTAGATAAATAGGTAGATTAAGAGATAGACAGACATATAGATAGATAGATAGTTAGATAGATAAAGATATAAATATAGATATGAATATAGATAGATAGATAGACAGATAGAAAGGTAGATAGACTGACATATATAACTAGATAGATAGAAAGATGGATAGAAAGATAGACAGATGGATAGATAGATAAAAAGGTATAGATATAAATGGATAGACATTTAAAGATATAAATATAGATGTAGATATAGACAGATAGAAAAAAAGATAGAAATATAGATAAATAGATAAAAGATAGATAAATTGATAGACAAATATAGATAGATAGATGAGCAGTCAGATCTTTTCGGGATTTTTCAAATGATTTCAGGATTCACAAGGATCCCATAAATCATCGTTCAAGACAACGCTATAACAATCATTCAGTAAGAATCACGAAAATTGGTTTCCCGCCGAGTTCCCGGATGTAATAATTGCTTTGTCATCGTTCTCTTCTTAATTCGAAATACCGGATTTTCAA
>NC_061835.1:1889849-1902349 GCF_019202785.1 Penaeus chinensis
TTATGCATTCTACACAATTTGCGCATTATACATCGCCGGCGAACAAATTCCACATTCGGAAAGTTCCCTTGGCGGAGGAAAAGATACGGAGCGAGGCATAACAGGAGGTTTCCTGGAAGACGGAGGCTGTCGGGAGAAGGCTTCGCGGGACGAGGAAAAGAGGGAAAAGAGAAGCGAAGAAACGGGGAATATTGGACGATAACAGCAAGAAAGAAAGAGAGGAAGATAGATAGATAGAGAGAGAGAGAGAGAGAGAGAGAGAGAGAGAGAGAGAGAGAGAGAGAGAGAAAGAATATAATTATGATATAAAAAAAATAAGATTGAGCTTGGTATGTGAGCTATTCGAAATATGTATATATATATATATATATATATATATATATATATATATATATATATATATATATATATATATATACACATATATATATATACATGTATATATGCAAACATGTGAATAGGTTTTGAAAAGCCCCGGCCATGCCTGAAGCGAGAGCGAATTGTCAAGTGAATCTGCGGGAGGTCGTAAACCTACGGAATTTACCACCTAATCCCGTGCCTCTCAAAAACATAAACCTCTTACCTGAAGTGTGCCGAGAGAAATGAAAAATTATTCCTCCAAGCCCTAACCACATATCGAATGCACAAATGTTTGTCCTTCCCGCAATTTATTCGGCCCCGGATACGATAAATTTTGCAGGAGACGCACGCGTTTGACTTTCCGTCTTTTGTTTTTAAATGGCGCCATTTCGCAGCGCGTTCGAAAGGCATCCTCGTCTTTAATTGCACTTAAATGGAAATTGGTAATCGGAACCGTGTGGTATTCTATACGTATTCATTTTCTTTCTATGCATTTGAGAAAGGGGAAAAGCTTATGGTATTGGAATTGGATACATGGTATTATATCAAAAGAAGTCAAATGGAAATATGGCATTAAAATCGTTCGGTTGTCGATATCATCTGTTTCTATATTATCCACATCATCCTCTCCCTTTATAAAGAAAGATTTAAACATATACAATACCCTTATAACAATAAAAAAAATACGATACACCTTAAACATCGAAAAAAAACAAAGAAAAATATGAGAGAAAAAAAAATATCTAAAAGGTCAAAGAAATGAAGACCGTGAAACAGCTAAAGAATCCTAACAGTTAGAAACCAATTTGGAAAACGACGACAGAGAAATCCCAACTACGACCAAGTCATTAGAGGAACGCCAACTTCATTAATCAGGACTCAGAACCGACATATATTGCACCGGAAGAAGAAAAAAAGGGCAGTTTATGAAAACAATAAAAATTGGCGGTCCGGACATAATGTGAAAACGAAGTCCGTAGACTTTAATAATAATAATGATCGTTGCTAATAATGATTATAACTGATATGTGTGATTGTGATTATGATGGCAGTAATGATCATAGGAAAAATAATGATAAGTATAAGAATAATGATAAGTATAAGATTATTCTTATAGTGATAAGAATAATCATTATAAAAACAATGATGAGAATGAGAATGATGATAGCCTCAACAGGAATGAAAATTGTAGTAATGATACTAGTAAGTATGGCAATATTGATAATAATAATGATGATAATAATAATAAGATAATAATGATGATAACGATGATAACAAAAATGATAATGATAATAATAATAACAATGAAAATAATAGTTAGATAATAATAATAATAATAATAATAATAACAAAATTGATAATAGTAATGATAAAAATGCTGATAATAATGTTAATAATAATAACAGTAATGATGATGATTATAGTAATAATAGTAATGATAATAATAAGAACTACAACATTAATAATGATAGGATGATGATGGAGATGATGATGATAATGATAATGATACTAATAATGATGGTGATGATGATTCTTATGATGATGATTCTTATGAGGAGGATGATAATGATAATAATAATTACAACGATAATAACAACAATGCTTTTCTAATCCTGCATACTTGCGCCAAGGATTAGATTTCTCGAATCACCGCAAGAAGTCGCCACAAGTATTCCAAGTGGTCAACAACTTACAATTCTAAGTTAGTTACCCGTCGTAAAATATAATAAAAAAGAAAAAGAAAACGAAAATTCGAAAACGTGATGTAATGTTGTGTTTCTTTATTTCGTTTTTTTATCTCTCTCTCTTTTCTTTTTCTTTCCTTTTTTCTTTGTAGGAGGGAAAGTTTAATCATTGTCTTGAACTAATTTCATAGTTGTTCGCAAGCACGAAGACAGAATAGGAGGAAGGGGGGAGGGGGGGGTAAGGGAGGGGGGAAGGGGGGATAGCTGCAAGTATGAAATCAGGAAGGAGAGAAGGAAGGAGGAAGGAGGGAAGAAGAAGGAAGGAGGAGGTAGGATGGAGGAAGGAGGAAGGAGGAGCGAGGAGAGAGGAATGAGGAGGGAGAAAGGAGAGATGAGGGAGGAAGGAGAAAGTAGAAGGGAGGAAGGAGGAGAGAGGAGAGAGGAAAGAGGGGGGAGAAAGGAGAGATATGGGAGGAAGGAGAAAGTAGAAGGGAGGAAGGAGGAGAGAGGAGAGAGGAAAGAGGGGGGAGAAAGGAGAGATATGGGAGGAAGGAGAAAGTAGAAAGGAGGAAGAAGGAAGGAGGAGAGAGGGATTTAAGGTAGCGGTGTGGAGGAGAGGTGAAGGGGGAAGGGGGAGAGAAGCAAGCAGAAAGGAAGGAAGGTGGAAGAGAGAGATGGTTAAGAGAGAGTTGTGGGGGAGAGGCGAAAAGGTGGGGGGGTGAGGGAGGCAAACCCGGAAGCAGAAGGGAAGCAGGAAAGTAGGAGGGAGGGGAAGAGAGGGGCAGGAAGCAGGAGAGAGGGGGATAGAGTACGGATAAAGGGAGGAGGAGAAGGAGGAGAAGAGAGACAAGGCCTGTCCGTCGAAAGGAAGGGGGGGGGGGGGAGGTAGGGGGTTAGGGGAGGGAGGTAAGACTAAGGGTGGGGGGAGGGGGCTGTGAGGGGAGAGGAGAGGGGGATAACCTCGTTGCCTTGTTCCAGGTCCCTGAACAAATGAATGAATTTCGTGTACGTAGCCGAACGAAACTTTGGTCCACTAGAGTGAAACTATTGATTTACGCTCGGTTAAGCGGAGGTGTGGACAGGGGGGGGGGAGTGGGGAGGGAGGAGGGGGAAGAGGAAGGAGAGGGAGTGAGGGGAGGAGAGGGAGGAGGGGGAGGAAAGGGGAGAGGAGGGGGAGGAGGAAGGAGAAGGAGTGAGGGGAGGAGAGGGAGGAGGGGGAGGAGGAAGGAGAAAGAGTGAGGGGGGGAGGGAGGAGGGGGAGGAAAGGGGAGAGGAGGGGGAAGGAGGAGGAGGAAGGGGGAGATATGGGACAGGTTGAGAGGGAGAAAGCGAGAAAGAGGGGAGGGGAGGGAGAGAAGGAGGAATAAGGAGGGGCTAGTAGGGGTGAAGAATCGGGAGAAGGTGATAGGACGAAGAGAGGAGGGAGAGGGGAAAAAGAAGAGAAAAGAGAGAAGGAATAGAAAGAGAGGGGGAGAGGGGAAGAGAAGGAGAATGAGAGGAGGTAGAGAAATGGGGAAAAGGAGGAAGGGGGAGGCACAAAAAAGAGAGAAGAAGGATAGAGAGAGGGAAACAGGAGAGGAGAGAAAATAACAAAGCGAGCGTATAGAGGGCATGCGAGAAGAGGGAAAGAAAGGAGATGAGAGGCGTTAGAGAAGGAAAAGGAAGGAAAGAATGGGGGGAGGGGGAGAATGGAGAAGAATAGGAGGGGAGAGAGAGTAAGGGGGGGTGGGGAGGGGGGAGCGCTATGGCGATTCTGCCTGATATAGTGACCCTAAAAGATTGGTGTTGACTGATTGCTTCTTACAGATTGGTGTTGACTGATTGCTTCTTACAGATTGGTGTTGACTGATTAGCGTTTACAGGTATGTGTGGGCCTGATTGCTTAATATGGTGATGGTGAACTTAAATTACAATATGTCGACCATGTCAGCTTAATTGGTATGTTGACTGACCTTGACGGACTAAGTAGTATGGCGACTTTGACATACCTTAAGAGATTGACTCCTATGGCAACCTTGATTAATAGATGGTTGATTTTAACTTTGCTAACTCTTCACTCTTAAGATTATAAAAGGTCACATGGGCTGGACTGGTTATACTTATTACGATTAAAAGGTAAGTTAGGTAAAGTTCAGTTAAGTCAAAGTTCTAATCCTTTTCACTGATAACTAAAAAAAATGACTTAAAACCCCAATGAATTACGTAAATACAGTGTAAGATAAGTAAGTTCCTGTATGAACACTGGCCGTCTCCAAAATACCATAGGATCGTTCATTATCAATATATATTTTTGAGCATCATATTTTATCCCATCATTACCTTACTTATTATCCCCACCTATTATCACCTCTCATCAACGCCTTCATTACCGGTAAATTGTGTTCTGAATGAGCTCTTTACCCCCCCCTCCCCCCTCCCCTCTCCCAGTCCCTTCCCTGAGCTTCCACTGTTAGGTCATGAATATTCTTAATCATTAGCTCATAAATATTCTTGATCATGATAATGACTATCACTAATGATTACGTCAGGAAATCACGAATCATGCGTCAGGAACGTCACCAATCCTTACGTCATGAAAATCACCAATCCTTACGTCATGAACATTACGCATGACATAATGATTATGCAAGTGTGCTTATCTGCTTTTCAAAAAGGACATTTGATTACCCTTAATATAAAAGTCAGGTAAACGCAAATCAATAAAATATTTGGTAAAAGAAAAGAAAAGAAAAAAATCACGGGAGAAGTGAAGCGACGTAAGTTAGAAACACGAGGAAATGCAAAATAAAAGATAACAAGACAGAGAGAAAGAAAAATAAAATCTCGGACATTCAAAGTTCCAAGAAAATATTACGCGGAAAACTCAGACAAATGAGGAACGAAAGTGACTGGGAAAATTAAAGACAAATTTGGAAGACATAACGAGGGATAACGAACGCAAAAGAATACAGACAAGTTGAAATGAAAAAAAGTGTCCTTCCAAACTTTCCCAAAAATAGAGAAAAATGATTTCCAGTAAAGAAAATGAAAAATAAAAATATTTCTTCAAGCAAGAAGACAAACATAAATGAGGCGAAAAAGAGCGCGGGAACAAGACGCGGGGAAATAAATAAAAGAGAAACGCTGTGCGCACCGCCCTAACTCCTGCCGCCATAACACTTCCTGCACCTCTTAAACCTTCTTCTGGATCACTGACGAATCTCCTCGCTCTTTCTCCACCCAAACTCGGCTCGGAATCCGCAAAATTTCTTCCCTGGGATCTCGATTCTTAAGCGAACTCTCCCCGCCCTTCTCCCAGCCTCCCTCCCCCCCCCCCTAACCCCTCCCTCCAATCCCTTGTCCTCCCTTCCTCTTCTTCCAGTTTTCCTCTCCCCCTCTCCCCTCGCCTCCCCTCCCATCACCTTCCCTTTCATCCAGTTTTCCTCTCCCCTATCTCCCCTCGTCTCCCCTCCCCTCGCCTTCTCCCCCATCCCCCATCCCCCCCTTCCTTCCCCTTCATCCCCACCTGGCCTCAACCCCCAGACTCTTCCAAGACACTCCGAATTAGCCAGAGAGCCGTCTTTCCCCCATTTATATAGCGTCCCGAAGTCCTTAAAGGGTCAAAGAGAACCAAAGAACCACCTTTTTCAAAGTAACGTTCAGATGGCCTTAAGGATTCGCCGAAAGCATGAAACGTTTTTTGTTGCCATTTTTTTTTTTTTTTCTTTAATTATCTTCCTTTTTTTGCTATTATTAATTCTGTCTATTTATGTTTTCTATTCATCTCTTATGAGATTTTACCCTCTCACTCTGTATTTTCTCTCCCGTCTCTCTTTCTCTTCCTCTCATTCTCTCTGTTCCTCTATCTCTCTCTCTCTTTCTCTTTCTCTCTCTCTCTCTCTCTTCCTCTCTCTCTCTCTCTCTCTCTCTCTCTCTCTCTCTCTCTCTCTCTCTCTCTCTCTATCTCTATCTCTATCTCTATCTCTATCTCTATCTCTATTCTATCTCTCTCTCTCTCTCTCTCTCTCTCTCTCTCTCTCTCTCTCTCTCTCTCTCTCTCTCTCTCTCTCTCTCTCTCTCTTTCTCTCTCTCTCTTACTCTCTCTCTCTCTCTCTCTCTCTCTCTCTCTCTCTCTCTCTCTCTCTCTCTCTCTCTCTCTCTCTCTCTCTCTCTCTCTCTCTCTCTCTCTTACTCTCTCTCTCTCTCTCTCTCTCTCTCTCTCTCTCTCTCTCTCTCTCTCTCTCTCTCTCTCTCTCTCTCTCTCTCTCTCTCTCTCTCTCTCTCTCTCTTTCTCTCTCGCTCTCTCGCTCTCTCTCTCTCTCTCTCTCTTTCTTCTATCTCTCTATTTTTATGTCTCCCTCTTTCTCACTTTCTCTCTTTCTCTAGCTCTCTCTTTCTCACTTTTTATATCATTCTCTCTCACTTTCTCTCTCTGACTATCTCTCTCTCTCTCTCTCTCTCTCTCTCTCTCTCTCTCTCTCTCTCTCTCTCTCTCTCTCTCTCTCTCTCTCTCTCTCTCTCTCTCTCTCTCTCTCTCTCTCTCTTCTTTTTTTGAGTGTCAAAGTATAAATGGTTCCGAAGCAGAGAACCGTTTTTAGTAGCAGGATAAATAAAGTTTAAGGCTTAGAGAGGGAACGGGCAATAATTTATATTTTCTAAAGTAAACAGATTTGAAGTTTCCAATCCTTTTTAAAGTTTACAATCCTTTTAAATATTCCCTTTTTTAAGTACCCAGGTATATAAACATTCTTAGTATTCAGAAATTGATATGAAGCCACACCCTTTGTGAGTCCTCAAACGTTCTAGAGAAACTAGGATTTTAATCAAATAACCTCATACATAAAGTACTTAAGTTCCTCGAGATTAATAAGGAAACGGCGGACTTCCACCTTCCAGATACCGAGACAATTACATTCCCGAAGTCCCTACAGATTGAAAGAAACCTTTGGGGTACAATGAGAAAAAAAAAATGGAAAGAGGGAGTGATATTGGAGCATGAAACACCCTTTCAAAGCACAGAGAGATATAGAGATCCGGAGACCTTCAGATATTCCGGGGAAGTTTAGAGGACTTTCTTAGAGCACTCGCGTATAGGTCCGTAATTCCTGGGGATCATACGTTAGAGTAACGATTATTTTGTTTTCCTTTTTCTTTCGTTCTTTCTCTTTCTCTTTCTCTTTCTCTTTCTCTTTCTCTTTCTCTTTCTCTTTCTCTTTCTCTTTCTCTTTCTCTTTCTCTTTCTCTTTCTCTTTATTTTTCTCTTTCTCTTTCCCTCCCTCTTTCTCCCTCTCCTTCTCCTTTTCCCTTTCCCCTCTACTTCTCCCTCTCTTTATCCCTTTCCTCTCCCTCCCTTTCCTTCTATCTCTCCTTCCTCCCTTTCTCTCTCCCTTAATCACTCATATAGAATCCCAAGGGACATCCTTCGCGCCCTACAACACCTCCCCCCCTTTCCTCCACCCCCTACCCCTCGCACCCCCCCCCCCTTTCGGAAACCGCGCAAGGGCCGTGAAATTGACCCCTCCCCCCCTACCCTCCCCCCCCCCGTCCGTACCACGCCCCTTGGCTCTAAATTGGCATCTGTTGCTCATAAAACGGTGCCTGTCTTCCAAGGGCCGTCCTGTGTCTTATTGTGCACGACGCGGGCCATATATATTCTCCTGGAGAGCTGCTTCCTCTTCTTTTCTTTTCCCTCTGTGTGCCTTTTTTGCCGTTCGTTTTTTTTTTTTTTTTTTTTTTTTTTCCTCTTTGGTTTCTGCTCTCTTTTTTCTGTTTTTTGTTTGTTTTTGTTTTGTTGTTTTTTTGGGGGTCTTGTTTTCTTTTCTTTTCTTGTTCCTTTTGTTTTGTTTTAATTTTTTAAATTTCTTTCTTATTCTTTTTTCTATGTTTTTCCTTTCCTTTTTTTATCTCTCTTTTTTCTGTTTTCTTCTTCTTTTGTTACTTCTTTCTAGTTTTTGTTTTTGTTTCTCTTTTCTTTCTCTTTCATTTTCCTTCTTTTGTTTCTTCTTTATTTCTCTCTTTTTTTTTCCCATTCTTTCTTTTTCTTTTCCTTTCTTCATTCTTCTTCCTCTGGTAAGATACTTTTTCTTTTTACTCTCTTCTTTTTTTTTTCTTTCTTTCTGCCTCTTTCTTCTTCCTTTTCATTATCCCCTTTCCTTCTCTCTACCTCTTTCTTCTTCCTTTTCTTTATCCCCTTTCCTTCTCTCTACCTCTTTCTTCTTCCTTTTCTTTATCCCCTTTCCTTCTCTCTACCTCTTTCTTCTTCCTTTTCTTTATCCCCTTTCCTTCTCTCTACCTCTTTCTTCTTCCTTCACTCTTCCCAATTATTCTTCCTTATTCCCGATTCTTCCCAGACATTCCTCACGTGGATAAAATCTTTAAATGTCCGTCACGTAGGTTTTATCAAATGAGATTTAAGGTTATTAAGGCATCACGACCTTTAACTTTTGCGTTTGAAGCGATGCCAGGAGAGTCTTTAGAGAGAGGAAAGAGTTTTAAAAAGTTCCCCTATGGAAAAAGGGACCATTAATGTAATTCTCCTTTGCATGTAATTATAATCTTTTTTTATTTTCAATTTTTTTCTCGTGTCATCAAAGAGGTTTTTTTTTTGGCCTCGTTACTTTGTATTCATCTGCTGATTTCTTTGACGTGTTATTTTGCATTCATCAATCTGTTTCTTTAATTCGTAGATTCGTATTTGCCGAATTATTTGACTAACCCATTTATATTCCTCGATTTATTTATTGTTTTTAACTTTTCAATTTGTATTCATCAACATATTTTTTTTTGACTCATCACATTGCATTCATCAGTTAAGTTCGTCGATTCATCACTTTCTATTAATCAACCAACTTCTTTGACTCACTTTCTATCCATCAACCGACTTTCTTGACTCAGTTTCCATCCATCAAACGACTTCTTTGACTCAACACTGCATTCATCAACTCATTTCACTGACTCATTATTTCGTCTTCATCATCTTCACGACCATTGCCTCTCGTCCTGTACTTACGATTCACGTTATTGGTGTTTTTCGTTGAGCCGTTTATCATTTCCCGTTAAGTAAAGGGTTCTCGCGTTCTTGTATGATATTATCTCTTCACCTGCTCAGTCATCTTCAGTCATCTTCACCTGCTCAGTCATCTTCAGTCATCTTCACCTGCTCAGTCATCTTCCGTCATCTCCACCTGCTCAGTCATCTTCACCTGCTCAGTCATCTCGAGAGGTAGGATGCTGTCATCTCTCGTTCTTCTAAGTTATTTATTTCTTTAATTTCGTTATATTGTATGCATTCCTATTTTATTTTATTTTTCTCTCTCTCGATTAAAAAAGTTATTAGTTATATTCTTTTTATTTCTCTTAAGTTATAGATTTTTTCTTCTTTTTTTTCTTTTTGAATGGTCGCTTTCCCGAGTTATTATGGTCTTTTATGTTTCATAATTGTTTTCTTTAAAGCATTTTCTGTCTTCTCTCTTTTTGATCTTTTGTTTTCCTTAGTTACTGTTCGTTTTATTTCGTTTTCGTCCTTTTTCATTTTAAGCCTTAACGGCCTGCCTTTGTATATACTTTTCAAACACTTGGAAAACAATCATTCATCTTCCGAAGTGCTAATTCCTTTCTTATTCTTTGTTTTCTTCGTCTTCTCCTTTCTTTTCTTTCTTTGTTTTTGTTTTTTGTTGTTGTTTTTTTTTGTCTTTGATATGGATAAGCAAGAGAACTTGACCCAGAAGGTCATGACCTCGACCCAGGTCACTTAAAGCTGACCTCGTTTACCGTGGCGACATCTAGCTTTTGTTAAATAACCTTTTTTTTTCAATTGAGGATAATGGTCGTATGAATTATTTGATTTAAAGTACGATTTTTATATTGATTTCTAAATATAATCTCCTTCTCCGTTTTTTTTTTTTTTTTTTTTAATAATTAAAGATTTCATTAAAAAAAAAAAAAAAACATTCCTTGTTTCTTTGTTCTCGTTTTTGTTTTGTTTTTTACTACGAAAAAAATATATGTACATCTTTTAGCTTTTTCTTCCACACTATACATAGCGTGTATGTTTTTGCCTTTTTTTCTTTTCTTTTTTTTTTTGTCATTATTAGGTACTTTTTTTCTTTTTTTTTTCATCCTTCCCTCAGCGTCTCATCAGAACAACACGTAATATGGGTGATGTAAAGAAGCAATTTCGTAATGGCGTCGTTTTTTTTCGTTTTTTTCTTCTTTTTTTTTAGTTATTATGGTCACATCTTATTACATTCGCTTCGGTAAATAAGGTGCGATTATTGTAGAGAACTAATGATAAAAATCTATTCTAAAAAATTATAAATGATGTAAAATAAATGATAAATAAATAAATAAATAAATAATAAAAGAAAATCTATTCTAGGAAAAAAACACATAATAACAATAATAACAATAATAATAATAATAATAATAATAATAATAATAATAATAATAATAATAATAATAATAATAGTAATAATGATAATAATGAAAATAATAATAATAATAATAATTAGTAGTAGTAGTAGTATCATTATTATTATTATTATTATGATAATAATAATAATGATAATAATAACAATAACAATAATAATAATAATAATAATAATAATAATAATAATAATAATAATAATAATAATAATGATGGTAATGATAATGATAATAATGATAATGATAATGATAATTATTATTATTATTATTATTATTATTATTATCATTATGATAATAACAATAATAATAATAATAATAATAATAATAATAATAATAATAATAATACTGATAATGATAATAATAATAATTATTATTATTATTATTATCATAATAATAATAATAATAATAATAATAATAATAAAAGAAAAACAAACATTACATATAAGACGCACGACGCACACTGCCTGCCAACACTACCCTCCAGGATTTGATCGATGACCAAATAATCGTTTTAACGGCGAGTACAGTTATTGGGATATGGATCTGATGATACTTTTCCCAGCTTAGACATTCCAGCGAATAAACAGCCTCTAAAAAAAAAGAAAAAGAAAAGACAAAAAGGCTTATTATTCACCATGAAACAAGATCAGCTCCCACGTTTGTAAAATTCGGATATCATTCAAAATTGAGCAGATCTACAGCATCGTATCTACATCGAATTAAAAATATTCCTACAAATAAACAGTCCGCACCCCCGAAAAAGACGAAAAAGAAAATTAAAAATAAAAAAACACCAATAAATATAAGCAAAAATAAAGAAAAACTTAAATCATTCGGTTCAAAGACTCGAATTTCTTCCGATCGACCGAATAACACACAGCGAGACATCACAAGGCGGCGGCCATGCGAAATCGGTCGGGAATTACGTCTTCTAGGAATTTCTCTTTCTTCCTCCTTTCTCCTCTCTTTCTTTCTTTCGTTCTTCTGTTCTTTTCGGGTTTGTTTTTTTTTTGTTTTTTTTTGGTTTCTTGGTCTAGTTATTTCTTTGTGTTTATTTTCTTTTTGCTTTTTTTTTTTTTTTTTTTCTTTAGCCATATGTATATGTATATGTATATCTGTTCCCATGTTGTCATTTCTCTGTGTATTTATTTATCTATTCGTTTATTTTCTGCTCTACTTCTTAACTTTATTAATACTTCAATTTAACGATCTATTCATATCATATTTATCTATTTACTTTTGGTTATCACTTCAGTCACAGCCAAACTGAAAGCAATCTCTCTTCTATAATAATCAATACATACAGAAACAACATATCCTGACAACTATTGATAAAAAAAAAAAAAATAATAATAATAATGATAATTAGTAAAAAAAAAAAAAAAAAAAAAAAAAAAAAAAAAAAAAAAAAAAAAAGCATTAGGTATAATTTCTGAAGCTGTGACACGAACGGACAATATTAATCATTACTTTCTGAGAAACGGAGAAACGAAATATTCGTATCTTTTAAAGAATAATGAACATTGAAATTAGATACCTAATTATTAATTGTTATCCATGATCAAAATCCCTTAACATATCACTTACGAACTCATCATCAAAACCGCCTAATTACCGATCTTAATTAAGCACAAGCATCAACCAATTTTCAAAATATCAAACTTTAACTATCGAAACAAACCCAAATATATAACTTCATTACGAAAAGGGGCGGCCACGGACCATCAACACAACACGATTATATTACCCAAATTTTACAATAGTTAATCTTCCCTTAATGAAAAGGGGATACGAACTTACATCTCAATTATCTCGTCTTAGTAGTCAATTTGGTGCGATGTTTGTAATAATAAAGAAAAGGACATATATTTTTTTTTTTCTTTTATCTTATGTTGCTAAAATTAAATATATTTATCTATACGTTACCTATACGTTGTCAGTATGTTTATGTATGTATATATATCTACCTTTTATTTATCTTAGAGTCTATCTGCGTATCTATGTATATTAATCTCTTTTCTTACTTTTCCTCCAACAATTACACCCTTAATG
>NC_061835.1:1907349-1909849 GCF_019202785.1 Penaeus chinensis
TGATGACGTCACTAATCCGCCATTTTTATTTTTTATCTTTTTATTATTTGTCTTTTTTTGTGCTATTATTAACCCTGTCTATTTCTGTTTTCTATCCATCTCTTATGAGATTTTACCCTCTCTCTCTGTATTTTCTCTCCCGTCTCTCTTTCTCTTCCTCTCATTCTCTCTCTTCCGCTCTCTCTCTCTCTCTCTCTCTCTTCCTTTCTCATTCTCTCTCTCTCTCTCTCTCTCTCTCTCTCTCTCTCTCTCTCTCTCTCTCTCTCTCTCTCTCTCTCTCTCTCTCTCTCTCTCTCTCTCTCTCTCTCTCTCTCTCTCTCTCTATCTCTATCTCTATCTCTATCTCTATCTCTATCTCTCTATCTCTCTATCTCTATCTATATATATATATCTTCCTCTATCTATTTATCTACCTATCTATCTATCTACCTGTCTATCTATCTGACTCTCTCTCCTCCCCCTTTCTCTCTCCCTTTCTATTTATCTATCTATCTGTCTCCCCTTCCTTCCCATCCCCCTCTTCCCTTACCTATCCTACCCCCTACCCCACTACCCATACCCTCCCCCCTGGGCCCTATCCACACCCACACCCCCAAAACCCATACCCTCCCCATTACCCTCCCCCATACCCCTGCCCCCCTCCCCCCGGGCCCCCAACCGCACTCCACAGAGCATAAGGATTACATTTCAAGTTCGGAGATCGTCCGGGATTACTCCACGCATCCTGCAACCGCGGGAGAAATGTTGCAGAAATCCGAGCCACGGGCGGGAGTGCGTGTAGATCTCGTTCGGCGTGGGCGTTGGTGTGTGTGTGTGTGGGGGGGGGGGGGTTAGGGGAAGGGGATGTGAGGGGGGGGTGGAGAAAAGGGGGTGGGTTTAGGGGCGGGGAAGGGGAGGGAAGTGGGTGTGTAGAGGTGGAGGGAAGGGGGTGGGTTTAGGGGCGGGGAAGGGGAGGGAAGTGGCGTGTGTGGAGGTGGAGGGAAGGGGGTGGGCATAGGGGTGGGGTAATGGGGAAGGGGGTGGGCGTAGGGGCAGGGAAGTTGGGGAGGAGGGCGTGTATGGGGGGGGAGTTGCCTGTGTGCGTGTGGATTCTATGTGTGTGAGTGTGTGTGTGTGTGCAGGGGGTTTCGGGTTATTGGTCTGTGTGTACGCGTTTGTGAAGTGTACAATCGCGTTTCTGTGTGGAATTTGGTATTTTCTTTATCCTAATCCTCAATCCCTCCTCCTTTTCTCCTTTCTCTTCTCATTCTTCCTTTCCCTCCCATTTTTCATCCGAAAGCGCCCCCCCCCCCCCCGTTCCAAAATCCACATCCCCCCCCTCATTCTTAATCTTAGCACGGACAACACACGCGAATTATACCCTCGGCTCTGACACAGGGAAGTGTTTACCGGAGGATCAGCGAAGAGATTACGGTTTCGGAGGCGTCCATTGTGCCAGCGCCGACACGAAGTCAACGACGACGCCAAGCTTTCGGACGAAGGGGAACTAACTTTTGCTTAATGACCCTTGGGGGGGGAGAAGGGGGGGCGAAGGGGGGCGAAGGGGGGCGAAGGGGAGCGAGGAGGACGAGGGGAGGGGGTGAGTCGGGGCGAAGGGAGGACGATGCCTTTGGAGGACGAGGAGATGAGGAGGAGGAAGATGAGATCGAAGAGGATGCCTTTGGAGGATGAGATCGAAGAGGATGCCTTTGGAGGACGAGGAGATGAGGAGGAGGAAGATGAGATCGAAGAGGATGCCCATGGAGGATGAGATCGAAGAGGATGCCCTTGGAGGATGAGATCGAAGAGGATGCCTTTCGAGCACGAGGGATTGGCGATGCTTTTGAAGGGGGAGAGGGGAAGATGATGCCTCTCGAAGACTAAAGGAAGAGAATACCCTTTAGAGACGAATTGGAGAAAAAAAGGCCTTCGAAGACGAAGGGTAAGAGGGCGGGCTTCGAGGACGAGAGGAAAACAGAGGCCAAAAAGACGCTTGCAATACGATGCGGCTTCGAGAGGTGGTCTGATGCAGGTATGACTTGATACTCGATAACGTGTGTTACTTTCTCGGCTTCAACCTTCTCTATTTATACGAAGGTATTGCGTGAAGGTATATATTTCGTTGGATATATGATCCTGTGTACGTGTGTGGGTGTGGAAGTGTTTGTTTGTGTGTGTTTGTGTGTGTGTGTGTGTGTGTGTGTGTGTGTGTGTGTGTGTGTGTGTGTGTGTGTGTGTGTGTGTGTGTGTGTGTGTGTGTGTGTGTGTGTGTGTGTGTGTGTGTGAGCGTTTATGCGTGTGTGTACGGGAGTGTTTGTGTATGCGTGTGTGTGCATATGTGAGTGTGTGAGTGTATTTATCTGTCTGTGTGCAAACGTATCCATCCAAGTGTGTACCTACTGACTCCGAGCGCATGTATCCTCGTATCTGCATGTACGTCTGTGTGTACACAAGTCAGCCCGACATAAGCGACATAAACTTACAGCAATGTCATTACAGCGTGCTCAGGAGGCTATATAAT
>NC_061835.1:1919849-1922349 GCF_019202785.1 Penaeus chinensis
TCTTTCCCCGTCTGTTCCCCCTGACAAACAAGTCCATTAATTGACCGAGTGGTCTTGACAGGGCCTGTTTTGATGTTTATAGTTTGCGTTGTGCGTGTTGTGATGGGTGTCACTCACCCCCCCACCCCCCCCCCCCCCCCCCCCCCCCCCCTCCACGTGACTTTCCCTTGCCCCGCCCTGTCAGACTCTCCCTTTCTTTTTCTTTCTGTTTCTCTCTATATTTGTGTGTACGTCTGATTATCTGTCTGTCGGGTCTGTCAAGCTTTTTTGTTTGTTTATTCTTTTTCACCCTCACATTCTATAGTCCCTTTTTTTTTTCCCCTTTTCTCTCTCTCTTCCCCCTCTCTTCTCCTTTTTCTCTCTCCTCCCCCCGTCCTCTCTCTTCCCCCTATCTCTCCCCTCCCCTTTTCTCCCCCTCCTTCTCCCTCTTCCCCTTTTTTTTCTTTTTCCCCTTTTTTTTTCCCCCCCCTCCCCTCCTTTTCCCTTTTTTCTCCCCCCTCTCCTTCTCCCCCTTCTCCCTTTTTCCTTTTTTTCTTTCCTTTCCCTTTCTTTCTTTTCTCCTTTTTTCCCCCTCTTTTTTTTTTTTCCTTTCTTTCCCTTTTTCTTTTTTTCCCTTCTCCTTCCTTTCCTTCCCCCGCCCCCATCTTTTTTCCCCTTCCCTTTTTTTCCTCCTTTTTCCCAAACCCTCCCCCCTTCCAACCCCTCCCCTCCCCCATCCCTTTTTAAAACTCCTTCCCCCTTCCCCCTTTCCCCCCCTTTCCCCCCTATTCCCTCCCTTATTTCCCTATTCCCCTATTCACCTCGTGCCTATTACTCCCCTCTTCCCTCTCCCTCCGTTCCCGCACACAAATTCTGTTCTCCCCTATTTTTCCCTCTCCTCCCCTTCCTCTCCCCTCGTCCTCTCCCCTCTTCACGCACCTCGTGTTTGTATATGCGGGAGACGGGCGTATGTGATTTTGTGTTTGTGTTACAAAATGTTTTCTTTTTATAAACAGAGAAAAAATGCATAAATATCTGCGCGTGAAGGACAAAAAAAAAAAATCATAACATATCTAAGACTTTGTTTACCTTAGTTTTTCTTTTTAATTTTCTTTGAAAATTTTAATTCTTCCTTGGCATCACTCTACTTGCATTGTATTTACCTTTCGAAGTTGCAAAATCCTTTTACAAAGTATAAATTCCTGATTGCATATCGTTCCTACACCTATACAGTTGATGGTGTCATTTTAAAAAATAAACATTAAACGTCAAAACCCCCATAGCAATTCTAAACATTAACTTTTAATCTTAAACTAAGACCACAAAACACCACCACGACATAGACACAAACGTAACACCAATTTACAACACCAAACCAACAAGAATAAATCAACACTAACACAATCTTAACACCAGCTCACAAAAAACCTCTTCCTTAACACCAACTAAAAAAAAAAAAAAAAGAAAACAAGCATTTCATAATAACACATCCTTTAACACCAAACCTTAAGACTTAATTTGTCTTAGCACGTTTCAAACACCAAATCACCAAGATACATTTCACATTATAAACATGTTTAACACCGCCAGCGCAACTACACAAGGTTTTTTTTAAAACCCCACCCCTTCAAACGCACTCCCCTCTCTTTTAACACCGAATTTCTTATATCCGGTCTCTGGGGGGCTGTTTTGGTGCAGATAAGTTAAAGACAGGAGGATAGGATAAGAGCATCGAAAAAACGAAAATATAGCCCGTCGTTTTTTTTTTTTTTTTTTTTGGGGGGGGGGGTCGTTTCCCCCTCATTTTTTAGGTTCGTTGTCTTCTTTTTTTTCTTTGTCTTTTTCATTTGTTTTACTTCTGGGATATTTTTTTTTATGAATGGTGGTCCCTATTTTCCCTTAATAATGCATTTATTTTTTTTAAAGTCTTTTCCCTAATTTTTTATTTATTTTTTTTTCATTTTTTTTTTGTTTCCAAAAATTTTGCTCTTCATTTCCTCTATCTTTCTTCATTCCTCCTATTCCATTCTTTCGTCTCTTACCTTTCTGCCTCACCTTTTTTCTTATTTTTCTTTTCCAACTTTTCTTCCCCACTTTGACCTGTCAACTTGAGCTCCCTTTTTCCCCTTTTTCTCTCCCCCCCCACATCTCATCCTCACCTTTCCCCTCTCTCTCTTTCCCTTCCCCTTTTTTCTCAAATCTCTCCCCCTTCCATCTCTTTCACTTCCTCTCTCTCTCTCTCTCTCTCTCCCCCTCTCTTTTTCCTCTTTTCTTCCCTTTTTCTCCTCTCCCCCCTCCTCTCTCTCTCTCTCTCTCTTTTCCCCCCTTTCCTTTTTCTCTCCTCTCTTCTCTCCTCTCTCTCCCCCCCTCTATTTTCCTCTCTCTCCCCCCTCTCTCTCCCCCCCCTCCTCCTCTTCCTTTTCCTCTCATTCATTTTCAAGAGGTTGTGTGGCAGTACCCCGGCCCTTGCCTGATTGGATGCCCTTCCACACCGCGGTTTTAGCAGATACCAAATGTGCCA
>NC_061835.1:1927349-1939849 GCF_019202785.1 Penaeus chinensis
CGCTATTTGCGCATCATCACGTAAAATAATATGCAAATTTGTGCTCAAGAAATTAAGATTTTAGCCTTTTGTACATCATCTCACTTTCTTTATAAGTATTATTACTCTAAAACAACACTTATACCCGTTTTCAAATCTGTAAAATTATATAAAAAAGGATATTTGCGTTCATGATTTTTTTAAAGTTATCAGTATATAATAATGTACAAATTCGTAAAGAAAAATCTTCTCACACTATTAAGGATCTTCGCCATAAAACGATACATATTTACGCCAAAAAAAAGTAATAATATAACCCGTGTTCAACAAAACTATACACATGATCCCTACAGAATTCCATACAAAATAATCGCATTCAAGTTTATCTCACAGTATTTAAGGATCATCACTATAAAAAAAAAAAAAAAACATACGAATTCGTGTCCAGAATCGAGTCTCCACCGAGGCTTAGGTCTGCCCTCACGCCATATAGCCGCGGCAGTAAAACTAACACTGTTGTAAGGTCTAATCCTGTTAGTGCAAGCCGAGCAGCATCACTAACCTGATTTCACCATATAACCTGCAGGAGCGCTGTGGCCTTCCGCTACGAGCCTTTGATAAGACGTGGAAGGCAGGTCGCTCGGGGGGTGTGTGTGGTGAGAAAAAGAGGGAAGGAATGAGGAAGGAGGAAGGAGAGAGGAGGGAAGAAGGGGTAGGGGGGATGGAGAGAGGGTATGAGGGAGGGAGGGAGGCAAGAGGGAGGAAGGGAGGGCAGGAGGGAGCGAAGAAGAGGGAGGGAATGAGGAATGAGGAAGGAGAGAGGATGGAAGAAGGGGTAGGGGGGGTGGAGAGAGGGTATGAGGGAGGGAGGGAGAGGAGCAAGAGGGAGGAAGGGAGGGCAGGAGGGAGCGAGGGGGAACGGAGGAAAAGAGGTACAGAAAAAGAAATAGAGAGAGAAAGAGAGACTAATGAATTCAGAAAGAGAGATTAGGTGTGTGTGTGTGTGTGTGTGTGTGTGTGTGTGTGTGTGTGTGTGTGTGTGTGTGTGTGTGTGTGTGTGTGTGTGTGTGTGTGTGTGTGTGCCTGTATACACAACATAAACGCAAGCTTAAAAGTGAAACATCATTTCGAAAATGTGTAATTCAATTTTTACCCAATATCAGTAAGTGTTATAAGTCATTTAGTCATAAAGCGACACTTGCCTAGATTAGCTAAACCATGATGTAATCCGGCGAGGCATAATGACAACCCTGCCTCCTGCACGAGCAAGGACCAGTATTGCAAACCGAAGTAGGTCAAATGTCAATTGATGTTCTCCTGACCCGAGGGGGCGAAAGTGAACAGCGTTTCCATAGCCTTTGTATAACTTCCGTCGCCAACTTCTCACCTTCGACATTGGGATTTTCTTTACCCTTTTCGCTTTCTTGTTTTCTTTAACTTTCTATCTCTCTGTTTTTATGTCTCCCTCTTTCTCACTTTCTCTCTTTCTCTAGCTCTCTCTTTCTCACTTTTTATATCATTCTCTCTCACTTTCTCTCTCTTTATATCTCTCTCTCTCTCTCTCTCTCTCTCTCTCTCTCTCTCTCTCTCTCTCTCTCTTTTTTTCTCTCTCTCTCTCTCTCTCTCTCTCTCTCTCTCTCTCTCTCTCTCTCTCTCTCTTTATATCTCCATCTATCCTCTCCCTCTCCATAACTTCCCCTCTCTCCCTCCTGTGTGCTGTGTGGTGCAGCGGCAGCGATCTCATCTAGCAATCTTGCTGACCTGCGTTCAAATCCCTCGCCGCCAGTGCATGGTAACCCCGGCCATTCCTTGCACACAGGGAAAATGAAGCAAAATGAAACAGACACTATGTCACACCAAGAATATCCATTGTATCAAATGGAATCAAATTAAACCTTTAACCTTTAACCTTCTCTTCTCACCCTCTCTCTCCCTATCTTCCTCACCCTCTCTCTATCTCCCTTTCCCACACTCTCCATCCCTCCCTCCCATTTCTCTCTCTATCTCCCTCACCCTCTTCCCATATCACCCTCTCTCTTTCCCACACCCTCCATCCCCCTTCTCCCCCTCTTCCTATCACTCTCTCTCCCTCCCTCCCTCCTTATCTCCCTCTTCCTATCACCCCCCCCCCCCTTCTCTCTCTCTTCCTATCACCTCCCCCCCCCATTCTCTCCCTCTTCCCATCACCCTCCCGCCCTCCGACGTCCCTCTGTCCAACATCCGAAACCCAGCATCGATACAACGCCTCAGAGAATGTAGTCCGAAAGGAGGATTTATCCGCACCATCCGTGTCCAGCCGCCAGAGGGTGCGTTTCGGTCGAGTACGGGAGTGGGGGCCAGGGGGAGGGGATGGGGGGAAAAGAGGGAGGGGGTTAGGGATAATGTGAGAATAACCAGGTGAAAGTGAAGAAGGAAATAGAATAGCCAGACGAAAATGAAGAAGGAAGAAGAGGGGGAGGAGAAGAAGCTAAGAGAATGCTCAAGTGAAAACGAAAGGGGAAGAGGAAGGTGAAGTGTGCGATTGGCTGGCGAAGAATGAGAGACGAAAGAGAAAAGAGAAGAGAGAAGAGAGAAAAAACGGGGAGGGAGGAAGGAAGTCTGGGGTGGGAGGAGAGGGGGAGGGGAGAGGGAGAAGGAGGGGGAAGGGCACTCCAGAAGGAGGGAGAGGGGGGGAAGGGCGGGGTGAGTGTCCTAAGGAGGAGGGAAGAGGGAGGAGGAGATGAGGCTGAGAGAAAAGAGTTCGGGGAAGAGGGAGAGGAGAGGAGAAAGAGCAGGGAAAGGTTGAGAGGAATAAAAAATCACGTAAAATTAACAAAGAAGGGAAAGTTAGCAATTACAAGCAACAGACAAAGACGAACAACAGCTTCGAGACCTCGCGGAGACCCAAAAGAACAAACAAACGAACCATAACCTAAATGACTCGATAAATGGCCAAAGAACGGACAAACAAGAAACAAACGAAACAAACGAACACAGCGAAGGACCAAAGAACGGACAAACAAGAACAGACGAAACGAAACAAACGAACAGACGAAACAAACGAAACAAGCAGATGCAGCGAAGGACCAAAGAGCGAACAAACAAGGACAAACGAAGCCAACAGACCCAATGAAAGGCCGAAAAGAACAAATAAAAAACTAATAAAAAACAAGTGAAAACAACAAAAGCCAAATCGAAAAACCAAACAGGAAAACAAACAAAAAAAGCAACGAAGCCAAAGGACACACAAACAACAAACAAGAACAACGAAATCCCCCCAAAAGAACAAACAAACAAGAACAACAAGAACAAAAAAGTCTGAATCCCCCTAAAAAGAGAAGAAAAAAAACACACAAAAGCAACAAACAACAAATATCCCTAAAAAAGGGGGGAGGAGGGGAAACAAGGAAAAAAAGGAAAACAAAAAAATACATAAAAAATAAATAAATAAAACATAAAACATAGAAAAAAGGAAAAGGGGAGGAAAAAGAAAAGGGGAAAAAAGGAGACAAAGACAAAAAAAAGAAAAACAGGGGAAAAAAGAAAAAAAAGAAAATTAAAAAAGGAAAGCATGAAAAAAACTGAAAAAAATAAAGAAAATATAATAAATTGAAAAACAAAGAAAAAAAATAAATAAAAATAAATAGAAACAAAGACAAAAACACAAAAAACAAAAAAACAAAGGAAAAAAAACAGGTAAGAAAAAATAGAAAAAGTCCCCAGGAGTCCGGCTCCGAGGCCCGCCAAAGATCACGGGGAGATTAACGGAAATCCATAAGCGCGACGAAAGCAAATCCAGCCGAGGCCCCGCGCGAGTTGGTGTTTGCCAGAGCGCCGCAGGTCCGGACAACGGGCGATCGTTCTCCTCGTTAGGCCTTTCCTGTGAGTGTTGATAAGGGTGAATTTTCTGGGGGGGGGGGGGGAAAGGGGGGTTAAGGGTGTGTTTTATTTTATTTATTTTTGTTTTATTGTTTTAGTTTTCTTTGTTATTTCCTCCCTTTTTTTTTTTTTTTTTTCATCTTGCTTTCCAACTTTCAATTTTTCGTCTCCTCTCCTTCACCCTTCCGTTTCTCCCAACCTCCTCCCTTCCCTTTTCTCCTTCTCCTCTACCTCTTTTTCTCAAAAAAAAAAAAATAATAATAATAATAATTAATAAAAAAAAACGAATTATCGATTTATCTTTCGTGCTCTAATCAAGAATTCAATGATCCCTACAAATTAAGAATAAAAACCCTGAACAAAGGGAAACAGCGAAGAGGGAGGGCCGGGGGGGCGGGGGGGTCAGGAAAAAACAAGGGGGGAGAGAGAAAGAGAGGGGGGAGGGGGGAAGAGGGGAGGGAGAGAGGGGAGGGGGAGGAGAGAGAGAGAGAGAGAGAGAAAAAAAATTAGATGAGAGAGAGAGAGAGAAGAGAAGAGAAGAGAGGGGGGAGAGAGAGAGAGGGGGGAGAGGAAGAGGGAACGGAGGGAGAGAAAGGGAGGGGGAAAAGAGAGGGGGAGAAAAAAAATGGGGAGGGGAGGGGGAAGAAAAAAAAAAAGGGGGGGGGGGATGAGGAGCAAAAAAAAAAAAAAAAAGAGAGGGGGGAAAAAGGGAGAGAGACAAAGGGGGCGAGGAGGTAGAGAGGAAGAGAGCGGAGGAAAGAAAAGGACGAGGGGGAAGGGGAGAATAGAGAGAGAGAGAGGGGGAGGAGAAGAGAAGAGAGAGGGAGAGGGTAAGGGAGAGGGCGAGAGGGAGAGGGAAAAGAGAAAAAGAGGGGGAGAGATGAGGGAGAGGGGAGAAAAGGAGAGAAAATGAGAAGATGAGGGGAGAAAAAGGAAGAAGAGAGAGAGGGGGGGAGGAGAGAGAGAGGGGAGAGAAAAGGAAGAGTAGAAGAGAGAAAAGGAGAGAAGAGAAGGGGGAGAGAGAGAAGGGAAAAAGGAAAAAGAGTAAAGAGGGCGGGGGAGAGGAAGGGAAAAGAAAAGAGAGAGGAGAGAGAGAGAAAAGGAGACGAGAAAGGAGAGAGAGAAAAGAGGAGAGAGAGATGAGAGGAGAGAAGACGAGAGAGTTATATCGAGAGAAAAGCGAGAGACAGAGAGAGAGGATAGAGAGATAGAGAGAAAGAGAGGAGAAGGAGAGCGAGAGAGACAGTAAAAAGAGAGATAGAGAGAAAGAAAGAGGGGAGAGAGAGAGAAAAGAGAGAGAGAGGGGAGAGGAAGAGAGAGAGAAAAAAAAACAAAAAGTAAACAATCGACAGGCAAGAGCCAAGGAGGAGAAAAAAAGACAAAACAGACACAGAGAGAATTAGGTGCGCCGTGACAGATATATCTCCGTCTGATTCAGCCCCGCCCCTTTTTCGACGTCACAGACTCCGACAGACCAATTTTTCTCGCTGTCTCCTTCTCATTGTGTGTCTTCGCTCGGAAAAAAAAACGATACTGCCTTTCTGAACTGTATTTCGTATCGAATACTTTGTAGTTCAAGTACTAGTTTCTACCATTTACCTTTAGTATTATAAGATAAAATAATTCACATCATATTTAGCTGATATAAAACAAATAAATAAATAAATAAATATTGATTTACATTTACACCAAAACTTAAATAACATAGAAATATACATTTTGATCAGCACCAGATTTAGTTAACATAAAATTAATAGTTTTCTTTGCGAGGAATCGGTTAGTTTCCATTGACCTAAGACTCTGTACCCGAAAATTCGTCGCAGTCAAAAGGATGGTTCGTATGTCATCCACCAAAAAATGTTTGTGCACGCACGCACACGCACATGCATGCACTTGGGTCTATACTCACTTTCATTACAAAAGGCTCTATATCTAAACTATCTATCTTTCTATCCTATCTTCTTATTCTATCTATCTATCTGGGGCTATCTTTTCACTATTATCTTTCCATCTATTATCTATCTATTCTATCTAACTATCTATCTATTTACCTCTTATCTATCTATTTCTCTTTTTCTCTCTCTCTATCTCTCTTCTCTCTCTCTCCCCTCTCTCTCCCCCTCTCTCTCACTCTTTCTCCTCTCTCTTCCCTCTCTCCTCTCTCTCTCTTTTACCCACCCCCTCTATCTATCTATCTATCTCTTACGCGTTAGATTAATTCTTTCTTACATTTTTCTATTTCTTTTGTCATTTCTTTATCTTCCTTTTTGCCCTTCATTTATCTTTTCTTTTATCCTTTTTTCATATTTACTTTTTCCTTCCTTCATTTATTTTCCTTTTTATATAAATGATCCCTGTCTCTCGTTCCTTCTCTCTCTCTCTCTCTCTCTCTCTATTATCCTTTCGAAATGAGTTATTGCACGTCCGTTCCACAAGAAAACCCAGATAAACCCAATTTTTTTTTTGAATATTTTTTATGCAACATATCGTCCTTCTCCTTCGTCTACACTTGACAAGATCAACATCTGTCTAGCAACTAGATATGCGTATATATTCCAGTTATGAAACGGAGGGAATAAACATGCCATACCTACCCTCTGGAATGATTTGTCATCCCGTAGAAAGAACATAAAATCATAACCAATCAAATTGCAGACACGTTGAAACATCTCCTTGCAACGAGGCACTGGATGCAATAGCAGCCTTGACGAGCAAATGCGAAACTACAAAGTAAAAAAAAAGTTTTCCCTTTTTAAATAAATAATAATTCTTTTGCACATTTTCCTCCCGATAAAGTCATGATGTTCTGATTTGCCGCTTTCCGTGTTCCTCTTGTTTTACATTGTTGATGGAAGAGATTTTTTTTTTTTTTTTTCTAATTTTTTGCTTTCTATTTGTATTTCGTAATTGAACTGCATGCATTTTTGGAACGTATTTTCATTCGTTTTTTTTTCAAAAGCCTTTTCTTTCCAACCTGTGAGTTTGCAAAGTACAAGAAAACAAAAACAAAACAAAAAAAGGAAAAACAATACCCGACTGGTTATTGTCTAGGATTACAGACTTTTACAGTCTATGACTAACGAAACAGAAGAAGAAGAAGACGGAGGAGGAGGAGGAGGAGGAGGAGGAGAAAGAGGAAGAGGAAAAGGAGGAGGAGAAGGAAGGGAGGGAGGAGGAGGAGGATGAGGAGGAAGAAGAGGAGGAGCAAAAAGATAGGAGGTAGTGTGAAGAAGGAGGAGGAGGAGGAGGAGGAGGAGGAAAAGGAAGTGAAATAGAAAATGAAAAAATAGTGTGTGAGTGAAAAAGCGAGAGATAGAGATTGTGTGTGTGTGTGTGTGTGTGTGTGTGTGTGTGTGTGTGTGTGTGTGTGTGTGTGTGTGTGTGTGTGTGTGTGTGTGTGTGTGTGTGTGTGTGTGTTAGAGAGAAAACCCCAAATTAGGCAGAAAAAAAGAAAAAATATATGATATCATATATAGATAAGAAGATAGACAAATACACAGATAAATAGATAGACAGACGAATATCTATAAAGATAATAAATACAACCATCGCCACTATGTATTGTAAATCAATCTCCCCTCCAAAAAAAAAAATTAAAAATCCAGAATAATAATCACAGATAAAGAAAAAAAAATCGGGTTTATTGCATCCTCAAACGTACATTATCCGGATTCCACTTGCAACAAATGCAATCAGAAGGCAACAGAAAACTGACAAGGTGCTCTGGCTTCGGAGTTCACCTTGTCACTTATGTTGCCTCGGTGTTCCGGTCATTGGCAATTTTAAAAAGATTTTATGCCTTTTATGGTGAGGGGCCCCTCTTTTCTTCTACCCCACCTCTCTCTCCTCTCCTCTCTCTCTCTCTCTTTCTCTCTCTCTCTCTCTCCTCTCCCCTCTCTCTTCTCTCTCTCTCTTTTTCTCTCTCTCTCCTCTCTCTATAACCCCTCCCCCCCTCTCTCTCCCCTCTCTCTCTCTACCCCCCTCTCTCCCCACTTCCCTTTCCCCTCTCTCTACCCCCCCTCTCTCTCTCTCTCTCTCTCTCTCTCTCTCTTCTCTCTTCTTCTCTCTCTCTCTCTCTCTCTCTCTCTCTCTACTCTCTCTCCTCTCTCTCTCTTTTTTCTCTCTTCTCTCTCTCTACCCCCCCCTTCTCTCTTTCCCTCTTCTCTCTCGTCTTCTTCATTTCTTTTTTCCCCCTTTTCTTGAGGAAGTGTCGGCGTGTTGCAAGATCGCGCGCGAAACGGAGATAGATATATGACACGGAGACAGCTCTAAAGCGGACGGAGTCTTTGGTCGTATTTTTATGATAGTTTTTTTAGTACCTGTTGAAGGGGACTCAAAGAGCGGTGCACGTCCGCCCGTCCGTTTGTTCTTTCATTCATGCATCCATCCATCTATTCATCCATTCATATATAAATTCATTCATTCATTCATCCATCCATCTATCCATCCATGTATTCATTCATCCATAAATTCAACCTTTCATCCATCCATCCATTCATTCATCCATTCATCCATCCATTCATTCGTAAATTCACTCATTCTTCCATCCATCCGTCCATTCGTTCATTCATTCATTCATTCATTCATCCATGCATTCATAAATTAATTGATTCATCCATCCATCTATCTATCCATCCATTTATGAATTCATCCATCCACCCATTCATTCACTTATTCATTAATTCATAAATTCATTCATCCATCCATCCATTTATCCAAGCATCCAACCATCCATGCACCCATCCACATCCATCTATCTATCCATTCATTCATTCCCTCATTCATTCATCCATTCATTCATTCATTCATTCAATTATTCATTCATTCATTCATTCATTCATTCATCCATCCATCCATCCATCCATCCGACCATCCATCCGACCATCCATCCACCCATCCATCCACCCATCCATCCATCCGACCATCCATCCATCCATCCATCCATCCATCCATCCATCCACCCATCCATCCATCTATCCATCCATCCACCCCTCCATCCATCCATCCATCCATCCACCCATCCATCCATCCATCCATCTATCCATCCACCCCTCCATCCATCCATCCATCCATCCACCCCTCCATCCATCCATCCATCCATCCATCCATCCATCCATCCAGCCAGACAAACAGACATACAAACAAGAGGTTGAGATAGTCAATTAACCGTAAGGAACCATTGTGGATTGTTTACAAAGAATAAAATATTTACCTAATTTATTACGTTTCCCTTTTTTCCCCTCTTCCTTCTTAATAAGGAAACTACAAATGAATATATTTTTTCTAACTGTGTTTTAATTCATATCAACCGATGAAATTGAAAAGGATCACACTGTCGACTCATATTAACCCTCGCCTTTAAATTGAACGTTCAATTAGACTAAGATAAAGACCTGTACACACATCAA
Organism: Penaeus chinensis; assembly: GCF_019202785.1. Classification (NCBI taxonomy): domain Eukaryota; kingdom Metazoa; phylum Arthropoda; class Malacostraca; order Decapoda; family Penaeidae; genus Penaeus; species Penaeus chinensis. Next base: position 1,936,595 of record NC_061835.1, read on the forward strand.
AGCTTCGAAAACTTTTTGATATTCATTAAAAGATAAAATAAAATAAAAAAAAATATACGTATTTCGCCCGAGCAGGCAAAATTTCAAAAGGTCTCATTACCTCTCTCGAAAAGAAAGCTTCAACTCATTAAACAGTGCCGGATCTCATAACTTCGACCCGGGCTTCATGATCTGACACAGATTATACGATATGAAAGTCGCAGGGATGGACAAACCTCTCAGAGAATGGCACAGGCCTTCATATCAAACCCATTTATCCTCCAAAGGTGCTCACCTGTCAACTTTTGCAGCAAAAGAGACCCGTTTGCACGAGGACGAATGGCTCCCGGAATGAAGTCATCATAGTCTGCTCGGCGCAATTCTCTCGCTTTTTGTTTCTTGGACACACATACACACACACACACACACACACACACACACACACACACACACACACACACACACACACACACACACACACACATATATATATATATATATATATATATATATATATATATACATATATATTCATTTATTTATTTATGTATATGTACGTATATATGTATATATAAAGTATATATACATATATTCATATATGTATATACATATGCATAAGTATCATACATGCCAACATAAATACCTAATAATTTATATCAATATCTCAATCCACTAATGTTTCCCAATTAGCACATATCCATAGTAACGAACAAAAAACACCAACAACAAACAAAAAAAACGCAGGCAACCATTCAGCAGTCTCTCCACAAAGACCTCCTCCAATATTAGACACGATAATATATTCCATATAATTCAAGAGCCGCTGTCATTGAAGGCGACGAGAACCTGGCTGGATAACCTAGGCGCCCTCGAAGCAAGGTCCCGGATGCTGGCTGGCTGTGATGTAGGCGGTACCCATTTGCATTCAGGTTTTTCTTTTCTCTCTTTCTCTTTCTGTCTCTTTCTGTTTCTCTTTGTCTGTCTTTGTCTGTTTCTGGTTCTGGATCTCGCTTTCTCTGACTGTCTCTGTTTCTGTCTGTCTCTGTCTCTGCCTGTCTAAATCTCTCTGTTTCTTTCTCTCTCTGTCTCTGCCTGTCTCTGTCTCTCTCTGTTTCTGTCTCTCTCTGTTTCTGGATCTCTCTGCCTCTGCCTTCTCTGTCTCTGTTTCTACCCACCCTGCTCCCCTCTCCGTTTTTTTACTTTTGCTTTCTCTTTTTCTCCTTCTTCCTCTTCCTCTTCCTCTTTTGCTCCTTCTCTTTTTCATTTTCACCTCCTTCACCTTTCCCTCTCCCTCTCCCTCTCCCCCTCCCTAACCCTAACCTTCTCCACCTCCCTCTGTCTTTTCCTCTCCCTCTCCCTGCCTTTCTAACCATCTCTTCGTATTTCTATCTACCAATTTATCTGCGATTTGTCTCTCCATCTCCCTCCTTTCTTTCCTCTTCCTTCAAGCCAAAAAGCTGAAATTGTCAGAGAAATAATGAAAAACTTAATCTCTTTATTGGATGATTATGATTAATAATCCCACCATGATACGTTTTCTTTCCTGGGATTAAAGTTTTTTTATTATTTTCTTATACATATAATCCTTATTTTACTTGCTGACAGTGAAGCTTAAAGTTTGAGTCATAGTTTAAGAGGCCGACGTATTAACACGGGGCATACCAGGCTGAAAAACCGTGAAAACATAGACTGCATTGATGATAAGAAAAATACGTTTAAAGCTTTGTGTAACTTACATTTGCATTTAGCGTTATATGCAATGCTGCAGTGGAAAGTAAGTAATGTTAGTATGCTCAGCACACAGGAACGTACATCCCCGGTGTGTATTCAGATATGTACTCAGGTGAATACACGTACATGACAGAGGAATATGAGAAAGAGAGAAAGAGAGAGAGAGAGAGAGAGAGAGAGAGAGAGAGAGAGAGAGAGAGAGAGAGAGAGAGAGAGAGAGAGAGAAATAGAGAGAGAGAGAGAGAGAGAGAGAGAGAGGGAGAGAGAGAGGGGGGGGGGGTAAAGAGAGAGGGTGGGAGAGAGAGTGTGAGAGAGAAAGAAAGAGAGAGAGAGAGAGAGAGAGAGAGAGAGAGAGAGAGAGAGAGAGAGAGAGAGAGGGAGAGGGAGAGGGAGAGGGAGAGGGAGAGGGAGAGGGAGAGAGAGAGAGAGAGAGAGAGAGAGAGAGAGAGAGAGAGAGAGAGAGAGAGAGAGAGATAGATAGAGAGAGATAGATAGAGAGAGATAGAGAGAGAGAGAGAGAGAGAGAGAGAGAGAGAGAGAGAGAGAGAGAGAGAGAGAGAGAGAGAGAACAAACAGAGTTGGCCTTAAATCCGGAGAGGAACAATAACTTAGGGAAAATCTCTTTGGGGAAAATACATGTAAAGTTTCCCCTTGTTCTTAAAAGTTTTATAATTAAACTTCCACGTTTCATTCGACCTATTCATAGACAATTTTTGAAGGTTGGTAAAGGCATTTTGGTAGCATTGCACGTGTTTTCATTTTGTCCCATATATAGATAGACAGATGAAGAAATAGATGGAGAGATGGAGAAAGCGATAGATGCATACAGTAAGAGAGTGGCAGAGACAGACAGAGAGAGAGAAAGACAGGATGGAGAATTGGATAGACATACTTACAGGCAGAGAGACAGAAACAGAGACAGACAGAGAGCGAAGGGGGAGAAGAGACGGACATACTGACAGACAGACAGAGACAGAGAGACAGAAATAGACAGACATAATAAGAGACAGACATAACGTACGTCTGTTATGTACATACGTGGTGTAAATAGTACGGACGTTTGTACGCAGGTTCAAATTTTGCGTGTGGATTTTACATGTATGTATTCACGCGCGTGTGAGTGTGACAGACAGCGAGAGACAGAAAGAGAAAGAAAAACATTTAAATATGTGCATATGTGTGTGAGTGAGCACACGTAACATACACAGATTCTATACATATATACATGTCAAAGACCCAATTCGGTTTTTGTTCGCTCAAGAATCTCCGGACTGCGCTGTTCCTCCAGTTTTTCGGCAGGAATCCTATCTGGGAACCTGTCTCGAAGCCCCTTCCTCCGGCGGGGAATTCTTTGTCTGTGTGTGCGGGGGGGGGGGGTGACGAGTAAGAGGCTGAGTGTAAAATACATACATACATACATACATACATACATACATACGTACGTACATACATACATACATACATACATACGTACGTACGTACATACATACATACATACATACATACATACGCGCAAACACGCACACACACGCACATACTTCACAC
>NC_061835.1:1943874-1948874 GCF_019202785.1 Penaeus chinensis
TAAAGGGAAAAATTGTGGTGTGGGTAAGACCTCGAGAGAGAGAGACGTTCAGAGTAAAAAAGGAAAAAAAAAGTTGTGTTTCTGCCTTATAATGAAACTCAAAAACCTTAAAACATGGATGTTATAAAAGAATATGTTGAAGTGCCACGCAGCGCCATCGCACCATTATCAATATGCCAGTCTGAAAATCACCACATTAACTGTATCTTCTTTCGATATGTCTCCATCGCGTCTCGGTGAGAACCCTTTTCAGAAACAAGAAAAGTTATTTCCGGAATACTTGGCTGCGTCTAATGTCATTTTCTTCTCGTTCAGGAAAGAAAGAAAGAAAGAAAGAAAACAGTTATATAGTACAGGAACAAAACTAAAACTAAAAATAATAAAAAGGATATGTTATCTTTTCTTCGTTTCTCTCCTCCACGCCCTATAACACTGATATAACATAGCAACTTAGATTAACTTATATCCCCCAACCGTTAGAGAGGAACATCTCAGCACATACTTATATAATGGTTCTATAATTGTCAATAAATTAGACATATAAATGTGCTAGACATCAAGATCACACAGCACTAGTGGTTTCTATAGCGGGTCCGAACTACGTATGTCTTTTACTACACACCTGTACTTCGAGTTCGCTTCCCTAACCACTCTTTGCTGAGGATACTAATACACTGACAAAACCTGGATAGGACAGTGTGTTTATTCCCAATCACTTCACTTTCCACTCCAATATCCCCTTTGTTTACCATCCCTATAGAATACCGGATGTGTATAAATTTACAAATACTAGCAGACGAGCGCGTTATATTCGAAGACAAATTGGAACACTTTTGACGGCGGGACTTGACTTATAAGTGGGTACACTAAAGTAAAGAGCAAAGGTGGATTGTTCACGTGTATCAAAAAAAAAGAAACAAGAGTAAAGATCCAAGAATAAAAAAGTAAATAAAAAAACAAATTGCAAACAGCTTTTGCTTTGGACGATTGGAAAAGGATGACAGAGGAGTTGCCAGATATTTCGGGCGGCGCCAATTCTCTTCCCTCGGCCCTCCGCAGTGATACATTGGCTGAAAACCGATATAGGTTCGCGGCCAGTAGACACATCAGAACATCTCTTTACTGAGAACCTCCGCGGCTTATTCTTTTTTTTTTCTCTCTCTCTATTCTTTCTTTCTCTTCCCTCTATCTCTTTCTCTCATTCTCTTTCTCTCGCATTCTTTCATTCTCTCATTATCTCTCTCTCTATATATATATATAAATATATATATATATTAATATTTATATATATATATTTATATCTCTCTCTCTCTCTCTCTCACCTTCTCTCTCTCTCTCTCTCTCTCACCTTCTCTCTCTCTCTCTCACCCCCTGTCTCTCTCTCTCACCCTCTCTCTCTCTCACCCTTTCTCTCTCTCTTTCACCCCCCTATCTCTCTCTCTCTCACCCTCTCTTTCTCTCTCTCTCACCCTCTCTCTCTCTCTCACCCCTCTCTCTCTCTCACCCTTTTCTTTCTCTCTTTCTCTCTCTCTCTCTCTCTCTCTCTCTCTCTCTCTCTCTCTCTCTCTCTCTCTCTCTCTCTCTCTCTCTCTCTCTCTCTCTCTTTCTCTCTTCTTTCTCTCTCTCTCTCTCTTCTTTCTCTTTCTCTCTCTTCTTTCTCTCTCTCTCTCTCTTCTTTCTCTCTCTCTTCTTTATCTCTCTCTCTTCTCTCTTCTCTCTCTCTTCTCTCTCTTCTCTCTCTTCTCTCTTTCTCTCTTCTCTCTCTCTCTCTCTCTCTCTCTCTCTCTCTCTCTCTCTCTCTCTCTCTCTCTCTCTCTCTCTCTCTCTCTCTCTCTCTTTCCTTCTCTATCTCCCTTTCTCTCTCCCACATTCTCCTTCTCTCCGGAGAAAAATGCCTTTCTTTCCCGCTGAAAAGAATAGCGAGCACACTATTGGTCTTTCCTCTTGCCTTTTTCCTACGCCCCAAAAAAAAATCCCAACGAGTAATTGGAAAACTCCAGTTCTGGGCTTTGCAGCTGATCATTAGCACAGAAGAAAATCGCAAAAAAAATGATAACAAATACAAATAAAAGGGGAATGATCAGTATGGCGTTACATTGCGGAAATTCGAATAAGCTGTCTGGCGCGTGCGTAATTCAGAAGGATAGAATGTCGTATTTCTCAACACATAGGAGTTCGAGAAATGTTTTCCGTGATTTTTTTTTCTCTATCCGATATCTAAGCCATGGCGGGAGGTACACACAGCACGATGTCTAATATAACACAAATTAAAACCAATTCTACTTCTACATAATTCTCTCTAACTTTTACGAAGCATAGACTAAATACAACAACAAGTGATGAAGTCAAAGATACAAATACATCAAGAGTTAGCACATTTTTCTTTTCTTTTCTTTTTTTCAATGAGTTTCTACCAGACATGATGAGGAAAAAAAAACAAAAGATTCATGAGATGCGTACAAAAAAAAAAGTAATGCGTAACTACTGTTCATTAACGAAAGCAACATGGATTGGGCCAGCAACTATTCTCATGATTTTTCCAAAAAAAACATATAAGAATATGAAAAAGATACGGACGTCAGCAAACAATAAACTAATCAAAATATGCATTGTGGAGAGCCAGGGTTTGAACTTTTAATGGTCGATCCACGGCTATTGGACAATGTTCAATTTTCCTCTAAAAGTTCAGTAGTCAAACATAACGTCCTTGTTATCTCCACGAAACCAACACTGAATATCATGAACAAAACAATACAAACAAGATTGCTAAAATGATACGTAAAAAAAGCATGCCATGTACTCTGTAACAAACAACAGTACAAATGCCAGAAATGACCAATAAAGGCATATCACATGCGGAAGAGAAAAACAAAGAAATGTGCAAATATCTCTATGGGTTTAATTGGATGTGAATATACAATACAGGCATATATATATATATATATATATATATATATATATATATATATATATATATATATACATATACATATACATATATTCATACATACATATATATATATATATATATATATATATATGTATATGCGTGTGTGTATATATGCACACACACACACACCCACACACACACACACACACACACACATATATATATATATATATATATATATATATATATACATTTATAATATATATATATATACATATTTATAATATATATATACATATATATATATGTATGTCAATCTGTGTGTATGTATACATTTGTGTGTGTGTGTGTGTATACATATATATGTATATGTATATACTTGTGTATGTATGTGTGTGTGTGTGTAAATATGTGTATCAATATATATATATAAATAAATATATATATACATACATGTGTGTGTGTGTGGGTTTCCGTAAATATACACACAAAACACACGCGTGCACGCACACACACACACACACGAACACACACACACACACACACACACACACACACACACACACACACACACACACACACACACACACACACAAACACACACACATGGATATGTGCATATATTTTATATATATATATATATATATATATATATATATATGTATATATATACACCTGTTTGTATACATGTGTAAGCTTTTGAAAATAGGTAAACAATTTTACGTACAAATATAAATCATTTAAAAGGCGCTAATGAAGAAAATAAGCTTTCAAGTGGAATGCAACACCAAGAACAACTATGAACAAACAAGAGTGTAAAATATACTTCAACGAAACAAGTCCACATAAAAAAAAACAATCTAAAAACACAAGCAAGACACAATCAACTTGTTTTCAAGAAGCCAAAACGCACCAAAGAGAAAAAACAACGAAAGCAAACAAAAATGTAAACAAATGAAACAGAAGTTCTTTGAAGGTTGTTTGCCAAAGAGTATTATGGAGCAAGAGATGTGCGCTTTGGGTTATGTAGGCCTATACCTTCTGTCAGAATTTTGAAAGACTGGAGAACTTATGATGTGAGTAAAATGCGGTTACTACAACTGATGGAAAAGTTTAAAAGAAAAAAAAAATAAACTAAATGCGAAAAAGCTGATGTGTTCGTCAAAAAGGTTAATGTATGAATATTTACTGAATGCTATCTATAGTGTGTAACTGACTTGTATTGATCAATTGAAGCTGCATCAAATGTAATCTATATGAATTACGTAAACTAAAATTTCATGATAACTGTAATACTAATCCCATCTCAAATGATGGTGCCCATATAATATCATTAGCAAATTACAAAAAAAAATGCCTAACATATGAGAATTGAAATTAATGAAGCCAGGAATAAAACACAAAGATGACATATCTCTCCTATTCACACATGAGGCCCCAAGCCACTCAGATGTTGGAAAAGGTTGGACAGCTGGTAGGCCCATTATGTATAAGTGAGGTGTGTCCTGTTGGCCTACACAGAAAGGTAGGTATGAAAGGGAAGTAAGGAGTCCCCTTTTGTGTTGACATGCCAACCCAACGGCCCTCAAAAAAAAAGTTAGATTACATAAATCTATTTCAAACGAGCCAAACAAATACAAATATATATAAAAGCCAATTAAAACATCCGAATAATAATAAAAAGAAGCCAATTAAGGTTGGAGAATCAAAAAAAGCCAATAAAAGGTCGAAAAAAGCTATTAAATACATAATGAGCTGGTAAATGTCATTCCCTTGTTTACCTCTACTAAGGACTGGCCTACAGCAGCGCATTTCAGCTGATCATTGCCGGCTGGGGTAAGTCGGGTAACCTGGACCCTTCGGCGAGGTGCTCTGTCGGTGTGCGCTGCTCCAGTCGGTTCGTCGACAGGGGGACAGTCAGAAACACCGTGCTCTTGTAAACTGGCCGGTTACACCACACTAACTTGTTTTCTTAGGAAGTTACGAGGAAAAAGTTATAGAACTCTTAGGCCAACGTCACAACTCTACAGCTGGACGCGAGGTTATCGTTATAATCAGGGCTATGCGTGACTTCCGCTTTTAATTTCTGTTTCCAGGGATAGAACTGCTT
>NC_061835.1:1953874-1961374 GCF_019202785.1 Penaeus chinensis
CTCTCTCCGTCTCTCTCTCCGTCTTTCTCTCCCTCTCTCCCTCTCTCTCTCTCTCTCTCTCTCCCTCTCTCTCTCCCTATCTCTCCGTCTCTCTCTCCGTCTCTCTCTCCGTCTCTCTCTCCGTCTCTCTCTCCGTCTCTCTCTCTGTCTCTCTCTCCGTCTCTCTCTCCGTCTCTCTCTCCGTCTCAATCTCCGTCTCTCTCTCCGTCTCTCTCTCCGTTTCTCTCCGTCTCTCTCTCCGTCTCTCTCCGTCTTTCTCTCCCTCTCTCCCCTCTCTCTCTCTCTCTCTCTCCCTCTCTCTCTTCCTCTCTCTCTCCCTCTCTCTCTCCCTCTCTCTCACCCTCCCCATCTCCCTCTCCCTCTCTCTTTTCCTCTTCCTCTTTATCTCCCTCTTTCTCTCAAGCTTTGCACCGACAGTCTTTTGCTTCTCTCAGCCAGCGCCATCGCTAAGTGAAAATTGAGATCTTATCCTAATTATCATTAATTACGCCAACGCAATTAGAGGCCATGCTGAGTTATTATCAATCTCGACCCCAGCGAACTATATAAAAAGAAAAAGAGAAAAGAAAATTGGATAAAATGAAAGGTAATTAGCCTCTAAATATCAAACATCAATTCCTAATATAAAATCGGAATATAATAATACTCTTCCCGAGCTAATGGTTCTCTTCTGGCGCCATCATTTCAGCCAGTGAATATTCTTTACGCTTCACCATTAACACAGAATCTCCCAAAGCTGATCAGAGGTCCCAGGCGAGCCTAGTGTATATTTGACCTCATAAACTCAGCACATTAGACTGGTCAAGTCCCTCATTACCGGAATGAGTTCATAATCTACACTATTAGCATACAAGAAAAAATTGGTTTAATGGGGCCACCATCAAGTTAGTGTCATGGTAACCAGCGTGTTTCGTTGAGAGAGAATGTAGGTAGCTTCAGGACAGGAAAAATACCTAGTGACCTTCTGTATTATGCATGGAAATGTGCAGTTGCATAATACCAACAAGAAATTAAGTACTAAGGGTGAAACACTAGCCAACTGCATGTCAACAGTTCTCCTCCTCCTCCCCGGCCTCCCCCCCCCCCCCCCCACCGCCCACCATCATCAGACTGCCTTGTCACGATCTATAAGTTGTATTGCGGAATTCCAGGCCAGACGAGTTCCTGACCTGCCAAACCAGCCCCGACCTCACCGCCCTCACCACAGCCCCTGACCCTCCGACACCCTTTTCCTTGCTATAACCCTTCCCCTAATACTGTTACCATTCTCCATTATGCCCCGATCCCTTGCCGACCTCCCCTGCCCTTGCCCTGCCACGAGGGACCTGGTATTTCTTTCTCTAATTTTGCGCAAGACGTCGCCACTGCACGCGAAGGAAGTGTGGACTGAAGCGCTCCAGTTCTATCGAGACGAGAGATCAAGTCGCTCCTCCTGGCGGTGGTGGCGGCCGGACCCTCTCGCTCTCTGCCTCTCTTGTCTCTTCCTCATCTCTTCCTTCCCTTCTTCCTCCCCTCTTCCTTCCCTTCTTCCTCCCCTCTTCCTAACCCTGCCTTTACCTTTTGCATTCTGACTTCACCTCTGTCTGGCTTCTTGTGTTTTCTCCTTTGCCTTGGTCTCACTTCTCATTCACCCTACCATCACTTTTCCCTAACCCTGTCCTCACCTCTCTTTAAATTAACCCTGTCCTCACTTCCTCCTCACTCTCCCCTCACCTATTCCTCACTTAACCTTTACCTCTTCCTCACTCTGCCTCTTTCTCACCCCATCACCTCTTCTACACCTCATCCTCACTTCCCTCACTCTGCCTCTTCCTCACTACCCCTATCACCTTTTCTACACCCTATATACACTCTCCTCACTCTCCCCTCAACCTCTTCCTCACTCTGCCTCTTTCTCACTCCCCCTATCCCCTTTTCTACACTCTATCCTCACTCCCCTCACCTCTCCCTCGCTTCAACGCAGCAATACCAACATTGTCTCAAACACTACAACTGAGGAATGTCTCTAATCCCTACGAGGGCCATTCCTTAATCCGGTTTCGACCTCATAACATCCACAGCGCGGGGTTATGAGGAGGGGAAAGACAGTGAGCAATATGAACGAGATCTGTGTGGACTCGACCGGGGGAAGGGAGAGGGAGGGGTGTCTGTCCATGAGGCGACGGGCCGGCTGCCGAGGTAGGGATCCCCTTAAATCCTGGGAAAGGGAAAGCTCCCTCGCGGCGGAGAGCGGCTAGGGGAGGACTCCTGCTCGATTTTTTTACGCATAGGATCCGCCTGTTGTGCCTCGGGATCCTTGTTTCACCCCTGGATCTTTAGGTTCTTTCTAATGTTCATCTAATGCGCATTTTGTTACATCCCAGCGTTCATTCTGTTGCACCCCAAGCTCTGTTGCACCTGAAGATTCGTTCTATAGAATTTACAAGCTCATTCTTCAGCACCGAAGGCGACTTCTCTTACATCCAAAGTAACTTCTCTAGCACCACAGACTTCGTTCTGTTGCTCCACAGGCTGTCTCTATTGTTCTATTTTTATTTTTCTGTTGCACCTCTGTTTCCCTCTATTGCCCCAGGTTCCTTCAGTCACACACCATTTCCCTCTCCTCTGTTGCCTTCCACCTCCCTCTGTGGCATTACAGGTTCGTTCTGCAACCTACTCTTTCTAGTGCCCTCCAAACCCCCTCTGTGGGCTTCTAGCCTCCTTCTGTTTCATACTAGTGTTTCCGTTACCCATCTGATATTTCCCTCTAGACCTGTCACCCTTGAATCGAGCATAGTAGTGAAAATCCAGTCTACTTCAAATTCAAAGACAAAGTGTATTGGAAACATATCAGTCTCTTTTACATAGCACAGTCACGAGAGAGATACACTCTGGAAATCGTCTTCCAATAAAATAGAATAATAGATACACAGTAGCGACGCAGGAAAATAGAGTCACACAATAAATCACACGAGTGACTGACATGTAGCTTTGGTATAACGAGGACATATTTTAACGCTCCCCACATTTAAGTATCTTCCTCACAACATACGAGGATTTTGAAGACACGTGATAATGACACGATTTCGGCCTGTATCATATTTACAATTGCTCCATTATCAGGACGCCAACAACCTACTTTCAGCATAACAACTCTCTAAAGAACTGAAACGGAAATTGAAATTATTTGTTTCATAGTTACAGTTGAAGGTCAGATAACAAGCTCTTGTATATACCGGGGGAAATGCACCTAAACTAGCTAGTTATTCTGTCCCGCCCTTCATAACAGGGCCTCCTACCCAAACATCACAATAACAAGCGCTTTTATCACCGAGTGTTAACATTTTCAATAATATTTCCGGAAAGTCTGCAAACAAAAATCGAATGTGATGATTCTTTAAAATCATAATTGTTGTAAAAAATGTTTTCTCCCTGGAACATAAAATATAATAATACACTTGAAATTTCATATCATTCACAATTAGGAGAAAACAAAATCTGAACAGAATACTGCTGTAAAACTGTTGTAACATTTATACAGCACCTGATGAGGGCAACAGTTTGTCGGCGAAATATTTGTTGTTTTTCTATCTGTAAATTTATCTCTCTCTATTTCATGAATTTCTAACTCTTCCTCCTTTTTTCTCTCACACTCTCTCTCCCTTTTCGAAAATATGAATACGGCTATTTATTTAGCTATCGAAACAACTATTGCCTTGGTTTATTTTTGTAGCATGATGAATAAAGGCTTAAATATAAACACGCTATTTTTTTTTTTTTTTCATGAATAAAATTTTTTTTCAGCTATTGTTTATTTCTGAAAGTGATTTCAGATACAATAGCGAAGTCTGTGTAAATAGCAAAGTTCATTCAGTAATCCACAAAAGGAAAACATGTTAGCAACCCGTGTCTTACAAGAACAAGGTTAGAAAGCAAGTCGAGGAGAAGGAGCTTGGATAACGAAAGGAAGAAGGAAAAGATGAAACAGAAGACGAAGGAGAAGTAGGAAAAGAAGAAGGAGAAGTGGGAAAGGAGAAGAATGGGAAAGAGAGGGAAATGGAGGAGAAGAAAAAAAAAGAAAGTGAATAAAAAGAAAAGGAAGAAGAGAAAAGAAAAAGAAACAGGAAAAGAGGGAAAACGAAAGCGACAAAGCATAATCAAAGCCCCTTCCCGGTCCGTGGCAAAGGCTCCCTCACCGGAAGTCGGAACAAGAGAGGACAGCCGATCTTTCAGCCGGAATTCAGACAATTACAGTACATCGTTACATGCAAGCGGTCGATGTTCGGCCAATTACGCCCACTACTGCACCGCCCACCACGTCGCCCCCCTATCCACTGGCTCCCAGCCCCGCCCACCACGTCGCCCCCCCCATTCACTGGTTCCCAGCCCCGCCCACCACGTCGCCCCCCCTTCACTGGCTCTCAGCCCCGCCCACCACGTCGCCTCCCATTCACTGGCTCTCAGCCCCGCCCACCACGTCGCCTCCCATTCACTGGCTCTCAGCCCCGCCCACCACGTCGCCCCCCCATTCACTGGCTCTCAGCCCCGCCCACCACGTCGCCCCCCCATTCACTGGCTCTCAGCCCCGCCCACCACGTCGCCCCCCCATTCACTGGCTCTCAGCCCCGCCCATCACGTCGCCCCCCCCATTCACTGGCTCTCAGCCCCGCCCACCACGTCGCCCCCCCATTCACTGGCTCTCAGCCCCGCCCACCACGTCGCCCCCCCATTCACTGGCTCTATGCCCCGCCCACCACGTCGTGCCCCCCATTCACTTGCTCTATGCCCCGCCCACCACGTCGCCCCCCCATTCACTGGCTCTATGCCCCGCCCATCACGTCGCCCCCCCATTCACTGGCTCTCAGCCCCGCCCACCACGTCGCCCCCCCATTCACTGGCTCTCAGCCCCGCCCACCACGTCGCCCCCCCATTCACTGGCTCTCAGCCCCGCCCATCACGTCGCCCCCCCATTCACTGGCTCTCAGCCCCGCCCACCACGTCGCCCCCCCATTCACTGGCTCTCAGCCCCGCCCACCACGTCGCCCCCCCATTCACTGGCTCTATGCCCCGCCCACCACGTCGTGCCCCCATTCACTTGCTCTATGCCCCGCCCACCACGTCGCCCCCCCATTCACTGGCTCTATGCCCCGCCCACCACGTCGTGCCCCCATTCACTTGCTCTATGCCCCGCCCATCACGTCGCCCCCCCATTCACTGGCTCTCAGCCCCCGCCCACCACGTCGCCCCCCCATTCACTGGCTCTCAGCCCCGCCCACCACGTCGCCCCCCCATTCACTGGCTCTATGCCCCGCCCACCACGTCGTGCCCCCATTCACTTGCTCTATGCCCCGCCCACCACGTCGCCCCCCCATTCACTGGCTCTATGCCCCGCCCACCACGTCGTGCCCCCATTCACTTGCTCTATGCCCCGCCCATCACGTCGCCCCCCCATTCACTGGCTCTCAGCCCCGCCCACCACGTCGCCCCCCCATTCACTGGCTCTCAGCCCCGCCCACCACGTCGCCCCCCCATTCACTGGCTCTATGCCCCGCCCACCACGTCGTGCCCCCATTCACTTGCTCTATGCCCCGCCCACCACGTCGCCCCCCCATTCACTGGCTCTATGCCCCGCCCGTTATACCCAGTTGGTTCGTTTCTTACCTTGAGCTCAGATCGGAAATGCAATCAGGATTATCAGTGTAAATGATTCTCAAAATTAACCGATGTTGCAGACGTGGTTCATTTTGACGAATGTTTTATGAAAGTAATGTTTTCGTTTTCTCTTTTATTCAAACGTTATAGAAAGCCTTGTGACATAGCAATCTTTTTTTTTTTTTTTTCTTTCTTTTACATGTATTCAGAGTAATGTTGGTCAAGATAATTATCTTTATATAGAAACAAAAACAATGGATTTGATATAATTTAAAATATGTGGCGAATATATGCATTTTACAAAATAATTACAAACATCATAATTCATCAATGCAAAACTAAGCTTGCAAGAGAGAACCCCCACCCCTACCCCCATCCCACCAACATCCCCACCCCCACCCTCACCCCCACCCTCACCCCACCCCCACCCCCACCCCCATCCCACCAACACCCCCACCCCCACCCTCACCCCCACCCCCACCCTCCACCCATAAGCTCGCAGTATAATATTACTCCAAATCACCTCTTTATAATGGAAGAGAAAAGGTATCTCAGCCGTGAAAAAGCTATTAAACTTGATGCAGTGTAACATTATAAATCAACCTGACATGCAGTTCAAGGTAATTAAGTAATGCCCCTTAAACTGGCATGTAGAGGAGGAGGAAGAAGGAGAAAAAGAAGTAGAAGAAGAAGAAAAGAAGAAGAAGAAGAAGAAGTAGTAGAAGAAGATGAAGAAGAAGAAGAAGAAGAAGAAGAAGAAGAAGAAGAAGAAGAAGAAGAAGTAGTAGAAGAAGCAGAAGAAGTAGAAGAAGAAGAGGAAAAGAAGATATAGAATGAAAAGAAAGAGAAGAAGATCAAGAAGGAAACGAAGAAGAGGAAGAGAAAGAAGGAAACGAAGAAGAGGAAAAGAAAGAAGGAAACGAATACGAAAAAGGAAGAGAACAAAGGAAAAGAAGAAGAGGAGGAGGAGGAGGGAGTAAAATAAACAGAGGAAGAAGAAACCGCTTATCCCTTCCTCCCGTAAACTAAATGCAACGAAGGTAACGAACGCAAAGGTAAACGAACTAACGTAAACGAACGTTTGACTAAACGCTGACTAAATTTACAAACGCATTAGCCTTCGTGACCGGAATTAATTTTGTTATGAATATTCAAATTTACATATTTCTTCCTACAAGCGCCTCATATGTACTCTAGTCTAAAACCTTAACAAAATCTCCCTAATGATCTTCAAAGGGGCATTGAAATTAATACTTGGGGTAAGCCTGTAATCCTCATATTGTTTTTACTAACCCATTTCAACGTTACTCGGCGACATGTAATATTTTAGACACACGTAATAAATTTATCCAAATTAAAATAGGCCTAAGGGAGCATTTGTTTTCTGTGACAGCGAATATCTTTCCCGGATTAAATATCGATAAATATATCTCATACGTTCGTATTCCCCTTCCGCTTCCTCCTCGCCCCTCCCCTGCTCTCTCTCTATAATATCCATTTATACTTCAAGATTACGCTTCCTATAGTACCCCTTTGAACTCAGGCTTGCCATTACCCTTCGCAAGTCTCACTAAGTTTCCCCCAACGTCACCGAATAGTCTAATGTTGTGCAAATGTTTAAATGTTGTTACGTCACATCCACTTCAAGGTACAGCTGTAGCGTTGGTATGAACGTCAACTTTATACGGGAACATTACCTCCCTCTCCCCCCCCCCCCCCCCCTATGTCTTATCGCACTCACGCACGCTTTTGCATCCAAGTAAAGTTTGAAAGTCTGCTTCTAACACTCAAACCCGCTACAATATACTGATGGTTTTACACTCGACGTAAGATTAGGCAGGTCTAGTAGTATTCACCAAAGTTTGGTAT
>NC_061835.1:1966374-1968874 GCF_019202785.1 Penaeus chinensis
TTGTTTCATTTGTCATTTGCAATACTTTAATGGAGTTACAGTGATTATGATTCGCATAAAAAAAATATGCATTTCCATTTGCCGAATTTCCATAGTGTCATCAACGCTAATTTACGTCTGAACAAGCCTTATGAAAATAAGTAAAATTGTAACGCTTTTGACTTCTTATTACTGTCTTATCCGCTGTCATAACGGTGATAATGAAAACAATGAATTTTGCATCTTTTTAATATGCCTTTTAGCACGTGAACCGATAAAAAAAATGAAAACGCACACACAAAGAAGTTAAGTCAGTGTCGCCTGAGCTCGTGTCATCAAAGCAAAGGAGTCGTGCTGTGCTGTTTACCTCGGTAGCCCCCCCCCCCCCCCGGGTCGCTACCCCTGGGAGTGCTGACCCTTGTGGCTCTCGCTCCCTGGCCAACAGACTCGGCTCGGGAAGTGTTGGGAGCGATAGGACACAATCTGATGTGTGGGACAGACTGGGAGGATTGGGCCAGGCTGGAGGAAAATAGCACGGTGTTCTTTTCCCTTCTATGTGAATAATGATATGGATTCGTGCGACCCTCCTTCAGCGTCGAGGGAAAAGGATACCTTCAAGAAATGGAATGAACTGAATTATCTACAGTGAATAGAGGCACAAAGGCTATTCATGCAATTTTCCTTCCAGCCAGATCTGCACAACTAAAGTAAATCTGTTTCATATTCCCGGCATGCTTACGAACGCGAGCAAGTGGGCACTCAGAGATACCACAATTACAGACAGGAGTCGGCGATAACTGCCGCTTGTTCGCTTATCTATAGGGAATGGAATGATAGGGAAACCTAATCGAGGTTAGCAAGCTCAGAAGGAGCACGAGCGAGAGACAGCGGCGGCCTCCCCTCATGTAATGTCCGGCGGCGGGAGCACCTTACACACACCACGGCCTCACTACCTCGTTCTCCCCCTACGTCCACACACGGGTGTACGGAGGGGACCATTCACAGTGGCAAGCGATTCAGCTAAAGCTACAGCAACAAGGGCGGTGCCTTTCGAGTACACTGGCAACCACATTGCTCTCTCTCCGTTTCCCAGTCTCCCTCAACCTGGATTTCAAAAAGATTTTGTCCCAGCCGTGCCAGCGCTCAGCACCGAGAGTTTTGTCGGTGTGCAACTTAGTGCAAGTGCTCCCTTTACACGAAACAGCGAAACATATTTGAATTCCACTAATCCACTCGGTCTAACACGCACAAGATAGGTCGCCGTAAACCACACGCCGCTTTCCAACACGTACTAGCGAGTGGAGGCCTGGAGTGCTCCAACCCTCGTACTGGGTTACGGGATACTAATAACGTTAACCGCATTTAGGCGAATTCACGGGTCCTTCTCAATGAAAACGTTTCGGAAATAAATCCCACAATGTAATTCGAGTCTCATACAATGATCGTTGTTCCTTGCTCGAGCGAAATCATAGTAGGGACGAGAAATAAAAATCGCGGCCTGGCAACTCATCCATGAGACTTGCCCAGCCCCTTCTGTGTGAACGTGAAGCTGACGTTTTCCCGAAACGCGAGTCTGTATTTCACATTAAATCGTTCGTGTCGCGTAGACTCTCATTCATGGATTACTTTGAGGTGAAAATGATTACTATTCGCCTGCTTTTTGCTGACAATAGTATAATCCATGCAGTCGACATGACTGTACCTGAGCCATGAACGTAGGAAGAGGGGATTGTTTACTGAGGGGAAATGTACCCAGCTCTTCCGTTCGTGGCGACCCAATCCTCGTGCAACCGGTAGCAGCGGCTGCTTCGGTTACCAAAGTTATCCGCCATCCTTTATATTGTCCCTTCCGCACTCTTCCTAAATTGCTATATTCAGTCAATACTCATTCATCATCTGGCAGCGAAAAAAACAACCAGTCCCATCAGTGTGAGTAGAGCAAAGAGCTGGAAATATAAGCATTCGGCCCGTGAGCACACACGCCGACTAACCAGGAGCAGCAATCAATACCTCTGGGTCTCAAACAGCATCAGCTTCATTCGCCGCCGCCTCAACAGATGGCAGCACTTGCAAAACATCCGCGGGAAAATAACAATTATTATTATATTTCTGGACCTTTAAGAACATCATCATTGATACGTTTTTCCATATATTCCAATTTATTTCCTGAAAATGAAAAAAATATATGTATATTATTACCATAAGCGTTGAAGGTTCAGTATTCCCAAAAACGTTTCGACCTTTTTTTTATACTATTTCCGTGTTGGTTTCCCTTTTATGTTCGGCTCCGTTCTTTTGATATCACGACCAGTCATCTCTGTATGAGAGTTAACTAATAAAACTCTTAAAAAGCAAACTGCCTCAACAAAAGCCAAATTTTCGTTCTTTCTACCATCGGAAACAAGAGTAAACGGAATCAACATACTGCAAGGAAGCACATCTCTACCGGTCGACTCTGGACCAGCAAGCCCTCCATGTCATGAATTAGTGATGGAGTTCCTACCACAACCCGTGTGAAATT
>NC_061835.1:1994755-1997255 GCF_019202785.1 Penaeus chinensis
GAGATGGAGAAAGAGAGAGTGAGAGAGTGAGAGAAAGAGAGAGTGAGAGAGTGAGAGAGAGAGAGAGAGAGAGAGAGAGAGAGAGAGAGAGAGAGAGAGAGAGAGAGAGAGAGAGAGAGAGAGAGAGAGAGAGAGAGAGAAAGGACCAGACAGACAGATACACAGACAGACAGACAAATAGACAAAAAGAAAGAGAGAAAAAGAGAGAGAAGGCTGAGACAGAGAGACAGACAGAAAGAGACATAGACAGGCAGGCAGACAAAGACGAGAGAGAGACAGATACGCAGATACTAAGATCAACATTCTCACGGTAGTGAAAAAGAGAGAGATAGAGATAGACTGACAAAGAGAGAGAGACATAAATAGATGAAGAAAGAGAGAGAGAGAGCGAGAGAGAGAGAGAGAGAGAGAGAGAGGGAGAGAGAGAAAGACAGACAGACAGACAAGGAGAGAGAATAAGAGAGACAAATACGCGGACAGACAGACAGGCAGCCATCAGAGACGAGGAGAGAAAGAGAAAAGCAGATCCGCAAGCAGACAGACAGACAGTGAGCTCAACAACCTCACGGGAGCGAAACTCGAATAATCAACGACTCCAACGAAGCCCCTGCGACACATACACACAATTCCCACGACACCCGAATCTTTAGTCATGCGGACGGCCCAGACAAGAGCGAGACGTAATATGAAACAAAAGTTCGTAACGTGTCGAAACCTCTCGCCCGCATTTCAGCAACAGCGGCGGTAATTCTTGATGTATGCGACATAACGGGGGATATGATCGGCTTTCATATTCGCATTTCCCAACGAGAGCTGGTTTAACTTCCACGGGATTATTCCTGCAAAGTTATAATTTCGCCGCCAAAAGTTATAGGCGCGTAAAAAGCTCCTCCGAATGAAAATACAGTCAGTTGCCGGATCCGGCCTTCACATCAGGGCATTTCTACGTATGTGACTGAAAAAGCAGACATGCAAAATGCGCAATTTTCAAAACACGTAAAAAGTGACTTGTAAATCAAGTGTACTTCCACAGTTCCTTAAATACTGGGTTAGATTAATGGTAATTTCTAATATTGCCGGTGTGTATGTCCGCATTAACTTTTTCCTTAGTTGAAGCCCGAAGTCTCACAACTAATACTGCAGAATGGCTGACTTCCACAAATAAGCAAGATATTACCATTAAACACCGGATTTCTTACCTACTTTATATCAATCGCGAACTTGAATGGATGAAAGGTTCTTGGAAGATTTTCGGAGAACTCGTTCATTGCTTTACCTTCATATGAAATTGAATATCCAAATGTCTGGCTATTTTTAGATAAAACATGAATAAATCACATACACGCACACACACACACACACACACACACACACACACACACACACACACACACACACACACACACACACACACACACACACACACACGCACACACACACAAACACACACATAGATAGATATAAATATATATATATATATTTAGTATATGTATATATATAATTAATATATACATACATATATACATACATACATACATACACCCATTTATATACATATATATGTATATATACATATATATATATATACAAACATATATATATATATACAAACATATATCCACCTAATCCTGCTATCAGCGGGGCCTGCCAGATCTGGAGATGGCATTCCACAGAGGACGTAACGCCTTTGAAGTTGCAGCACAATGGCGGGAGGATGATACGCCACTGCCACTCACCGGATCAGTGTGTTTAGACAAGCAGAAGCAAAGTCGAAATAAATGTTCTCTCTTTGTACATTAGGGTATCTGTTTTGTCATAAGTTTTGGCTTGTTCGAAATAGCCTAAGTATGTGTTGATAGTTATTTTCTAATGCAGTACTGTAAAACCCTTTCTTCTCCTTTATAGAAATACAGGTCTTTATATTTCTTTATACTCCTTTTTTTTTTTTGAATTTCCGAAGATATGTTTAATCCAAAAGTTGAAAGGGGTGATAAGACCCTGAGATCTATAGTGTATAGTACGTTCCAAGTGTGAGGTAATCTTCCACTTGCCTTTTCAGCGCCTGCAGGAAAACAAAGAAATCGAGAGAAAGCGAGAGGGAAAAAAATAAAATAAAATAGTTGTTCGCAGTTTGTCACCCACAGGAAACTTTCGCACTATTGTTCCCCGGCCGCTGTGTCTCAATACGCCCGCGAGAGCTGCTGACCCTGGCTTCGACGGAGGAAATTCTCCTCGACGTTAGACAAATGCGAAGAATAAAGTGGTCCAATGAATATTTGAGTTGCTGTAGCGAATGTTCTAGTCGCATATGTGATCCTGAAAGTAAAATCTTTGGAGGATCATCAGAAAAGCATAGACTTAAGAATGGTAAGACGACCGCTCGTGTCTTTTTCTCCCTTCGTATCTTTTATCTGTTGGTGCTTAGTACTCTTTCAAGATTCTTACTTTTGACAAGTATAATCTTTCGCAATAACTCAAGAGAGACAAATAACAGTAAGAG
>NC_061835.1:1999755-2002255 GCF_019202785.1 Penaeus chinensis
AGAGAGAGAGAGAGAGAGAGAGAGAGAGAGAGAGAGAGAGAGGGGGGAGAGAGAAAGAGAGGGAGTGAGAAAGACAGACAGAGAGAGAGAGAGAGAGAGAGAGAGGGGGGGGGGAGAAAGAGAGGGAGTGAGAAAGACAGACAGAGAGAGAGAGAAAGAGACCGACAGACAGACAGACGTGCGTATGGGTAGTGCTGTGTGTGTTTGCATGTGATCTTTCCTAATTGCTGTTACCTAGGAGTTTAAATTCGAGAGGGAGAAAGTGTTTGACAGGTTAATAAAGATACGAGGGACAGAGAGAGGAAATGCATTGATATGAAGGGGCGGGGCTTGTGTGTACCTTTAGTTAATTCTTGGTCCTGCTTTGTTGTTTGGATGGATATAGAATGAGTGACAGAGAAGGAAATAAATACACACACACACACACACAAAGAGAGAGGCACAGGATGAAAGAGAGAGGGATGGGAAGAGAGAGATAGGGGGGAGGGAGGGGGGAAGAGGAAAGGGGAGGGAGAGAAAGAGAGAGAGATAGAGAGTGTATGTGTGTGTGTGTGCGTGTGTGTGTGTGTGTGTGTGTGTGTGTGTGTGTGTGTGTGTGTGTACACGTGTGGGTATGCGTGGGAAGAAAGCTAGTGAATATGCTTTCTCACATTTTATTATGAAACCACCAAGCTACGCTGACATTTGAAAGAGGTAGGTAATGATAGTCATCAAAGTAATGATATTGATGATGGTATTGACAATGGTGGTAATGATAGTGATGATGATAACAATGATTATGATGATAATGATAACGATAAAAAGTAATAGTAATAATGATAATAATAGTAATGAAAAAGGATAATAATAGTAATGAAAATGATAATAATCATAATAATGATAATAGTAATGATAATAATAATAATTATTGCAATAATTATGATAATAATAATGATAATGGCAGTAATAATAATAATGATGATGAAAAAAACTAATAACGGTGAAATTAGAAAATAATGATAATTGGAGTTTTAATGAGGATGAGGTTGGTAAGATGACGATGATAATAAAAATAGTGATAGTGATAGTGATTATGAAAACAGCAACAGCAAAAAATATAATGATAACAATAATAGTAATGATGATGATGATCAATAATAATAATAATAATAATAATTACAATAATGATAATAATGACAATAATAATAATGATAATAACAGTAATAATATTAATAAGAAAATTGACACTAAGGTAAAAAATGTTCAAGGTACGTAACCCCTTAGCGAGTCTAGACAGCCGACGGAGCGCGAAAGAAAACGTAACTGCGCCTCCATGAGTAATGCCTTTCAATTTGTATGTTTGATGTTCTCTGCTTTTCAATGTCGGAGAAACAGAAGCCATTTAACTCCATTGCCAGTTTGCCAATCTCCGTTTTATTGCTGCAGCGTTTTTTGTGTTAAATGGTTATTGTTATAGATATTTGCTGCGGGAGGGGATTACGAGGCTAAATTCTTATGGATGATGTCAGTGACACATGCGATAATAATATAACCGTGTATTAGAGGTAATAGGAAAGTATATTATAAAGACAAAGTTAGAGATGATTAATTTTGTGATCTAGTCGTAATTGTTTGTATTTATGACAATCAAAGTAACGATAATAAGGTTGATAAATATCATGAGGATTAATTTTGACAGTCGATCGTGACTAATTCTTGGCCTCTGATTCCAAAATTGTTTTTCGTTTTATTCAGTGACATCACGTTTATTTGATAGTGTGTAGTTCAAAATGTGTGTGTTTGTTTTAAGATGACATTGTATTAAAATTCATATCTCTTTCAGTTAGGAAATGAAAGAAACCTAAAATCGCTATTTTGAAATTAGCGAATGGATGAAAAGCATAAGCGTTCGGAGCTCAAAGAGATATAAAACAAGTTATTTATTTTAGGATTTTATTTGCAAACTGTAACAGTGCTATCCTCACTATGTTTTTACACATCATTTCCTATGATCCTGCGAAATTGTCTATCACTGATTATATTCCTTATACATTACGTTTATCATAACATCCTTTATTATCATACGATTGTCTTATAATAATGATTACACACTCACACATTATTTTTATCCACATTACATCCTCATAAATTAGAACCTGTGATCGCCTGAAGCTTGTGTTAATGGTGTAGGACATCGATTATTTTCTGGCACACGTATTTAGTGCCTATTTCTAAGAAACATCTTTGGTGTGATAATTTAAGCTCGAATATGTGTCTTGATATACTTTTACAATGTCTAGAGACTAAGAAAATTTATTTAGTTCCTGTGTTTGCGTTCCAAACTAGTCCCATATATTTTGGAAAATATATGAGACTAGTTTTCGGAAAATATAATGGGATGGAACGAATGTTTATTATTATTATTATTATCATTATTAATATTGTTATTATTATTATTGTTGTTATTTTAATTAGCATTCCAGAATTAGTTTAAAAATGGGAAAAGCATGCATAAGAGTGA
>NC_061835.1:2019755-2022255 GCF_019202785.1 Penaeus chinensis
GTATATGTATCTCTGTGTATGTGTATGGATGTATTAATGTATGTATGTATGAATGGATGTATTAATGTATATGTATGTATGTATGTATGTATGTATGTATGTATGTATGTATGTATGTATGTATGTATGTATGTATGTATGTATGTATGTATATATGTATAAGTGTATGTATGTATGTGCGTATATGTATGTGGGTGTATGTATGTGCGTGTATGTATGTGCATGTATGTATGTGCGTGTATGTATGTGCATGTATGTATGTGCGTGTATGTATGTGAGTGTATGTATGTGCGTGTATGTATGTGCGTGTATGTATATGTGTATGTATGTATGTATGTATGTATGTATATATGTATGTATGTATATATGTATGTATGTATGTATGTATGTATGTATGTATGTATGTATGTATGTATGTATGTATGTATGTATATGTATGTATGTATGTATGTATGTATGCATGTATGTATGAGTATGTATATGTGTATGTATGTATATATAGGTATGTATGTATGAGTATGTATGTGTATATATGTATATGTGTATATATGTGTAAGTATGTGTATGTGTGTGTGTGTATGCATGTATGTATGAGTATGTATATATGTGTATGTATGTATAGGTATGTATGTATAGGTATGTATGTATATGTATGTATGTATATATGAGTATGTATGTTTGAGTATGTATGTGTATATGTATATGTGTATATATGTGTATGTATGTGTGTATGTATATGTGTGTGTATATGTGTGTATATGTGTTTGTATGTGTGTGTGTGTGTGTGTGTGTGTGTGTGTGTGTGTGTGTGTGTGTGTGTGTGTGTGTGTGTGTGTGTGTGTGTGTGTGTGTGTGTGTGTGTGTGTGTGTGTGTGAGCCTAATTACCATATTATGGTCCCTGTAACAGTAGTGAAGCATCCAGATCTAATGGGTAAAATTTAATTTTGGTCTGTGCTGTTGTAAAGAATGAAGAATAAAATATGCACATATTTCATACAAAGGAACCATAGGATATTTTGCAGAAAAAAAGAAAAAAAACAATAAAACAAATTAGAAAAGAAGTAAGCTTAACAGAAAATGGGGAAAAAAAATGGATAAAGAATCAGAGAAAGACCAAAAAAAGAGAGAAAAGCTAGCAAAAAACAACATAGGGAAAAAAACACACACAAATTCCAGAAAAACAAAACAAAACAAAAAAATGCAATAAGAAAGTAAATATCAGATTAGGCCTCGCTTACAGATTGGTTGGGATAAAAAATCTTTGCATTTCGACAATGTTTAGTGCATTATCTCCATCAACGTCATGCTCTTCAAACTTGCGCCTATCTTGGTCTTCTTCATTTGAAATATTGGTCTTGAGTATAGTGCCTGGAAGACAGTTTGGGGTAAGATGACCAAAGCTTTCTCTCAAAGCCTGGCAGGAAAATGTCTGATTGTGTGGCAAAGGGAGTGTCGAGTCTACTTGAAAAGACTGCGATGAAACAAGTTTCTCATCAAATCAACACACTGCCAGATTCAGTGTACCAATATCACAACCACAACCGAGTATGAAAAAATACAAGTATCTTTTACTACTGCTCAAACCATCAGAAAAACATTTATTTATATGCTATGAGAATCAAGCAATTTTGAAAACAAATTTACTTTCTCTCAAAATTTTTGATGCTAATTTAAGCTAATAAGACCTCTTTCTCATCTAACTCTATCGATATTCACAAAATCCAAATCAGAGTGCTGGTATCCTTACCAGAAATACCTACTAAAGGAAAAAAAAGAAAAGAATATTGAAAGACATCCAACAATAAGACATCAATGACATCAATGACAACATAGAACAACTGTTATGAAAGTTCTACCAAAATGCTCTAACTCAAAATGTAATTACAATATTACATTCACTGCTTGTAAAACATAGATGAAAGAAACCAAAACTACACGGTCCGCACCCACCACCTTTAATGAACACAGTGCATCATCACAAGAACAAGAAGGTGAAGTGAAGTGAAGGACAGCAAATTTCAGTTCACTGCATCACTTCATACAACTTTTGGCCAAAACCTGGTGTTTCTAGTGTCCCAAAAAATGTCCCATTGTCTGTGATCACGTGATACCCAAGCGGCAACACTGATCGCTTACTTGCTTGTTTCCATTAAAGGCCCAACCTCGTCAACCTCAAGGAAACCAGAATTATTTAAGTCAAACTTATCAAAATCTGGCTTATGCTTGCGCACAAATTCACGCTTCATCATAATTTCTTCATCAACCTCGAACTCTGTAAGTTGAGTGTAATGCACTGTAGCTATGACACACAAAGTCACATTAATTCAACTTCTCTAATACTAACAGTATGCTGGTAAAATGTATTACAACCTAGAGGGGTCACTCAAAATCCTACAATCTGGTTCTGGATTGCCAATGACTGGCTGAAGCATAGACTGTTCTAACTCACAGCATCTATTTTCTGAAGTTCACTAATATGGATAACAGATGTGAAGGCTG
>NC_061835.1:2027255-2030186 GCF_019202785.1 Penaeus chinensis
TCACTATCATTATCATTCCAATAAAAATCATACAATCAATATGAACATTTTCAAGCCATTAAATGCCACTACACACCTAGAATTGCTTCATGGTCGAAATCAGCATTGTGTTCCCCATCGGTATAATGGCCGTGGTCTCGTGGGGTCCTGGCACCATCTGCCTCTCGCTCTTTCTGGGCATTGTGCAGGTGGTGTGTGTGGGCAGTGGCTTCTCTTAGCACCAGCACACCCAATACCAATCCCAGGGATAAGCTCCAATGATTCATTTTTATGCCTTATCTGAAAAAGAGGTTAAAGTTCTTTATTTTCCAACTTCAAATATAAATTACATAATAGATGTGTATATATATATATATTAAGCTAGATAAACAGACCTACAAAGACACTGATTCTGATGCATAGATAGACAAATAGATAGATAACTAAATAATTAGATAGAGATTCATTAATAGATACAACTATAATCCAGTAACCAAAAATATAAATATACTAATGTAGGCTCAATTTATTTTCCTCTTATGACATTTGTTTGGCTAAACTGCTGCCTTTATGGCCACAGACACAAGTGGGGCTCAAGAAAAATTCCTCTGAATGGTGATACTAGTCTGAAATGCATATTCATGCCAACATAAGATATTATCCTTATTTCTTATTTCAAAATAAATACACAAATTAATAAATTAATAAATGAACAAACAAACATATACACAAATAAGTTAATAAACAAATATATAAACATGTAGATCTACCATAACATGAAAATACTGTATAAATATGCTGCATATGAAACTCCTCATAAAATTAGTTAGATGAGATGAACACAATGTTTTGATGGTTCGGAACCTCAACTTTGGCGTCAGGGACATGTTATTTCATCACATCCATCTCACCCATCATCGCAGTCAGGCGAGAAGGACGAGAAGATGTCATAATAGAATTAGCGTGTAAATAATGACAGTTGCAGGCTACCATAAGTAATTTTATGGCACTTTATTGTTATCATCAAAGGGTATGTTTGTGTTTGTCAGTTGCAGGTGAGGTACTAATGCATCAGAGGATATACAAACCTATGCAGTGTGTAAAACAAAGACACCAGTACGATAAATTAGTGAATGTTTTCTTTCAAACTGGTTGTATTGTGTGGGCACTGAAGGCCTCAGAAGTTCCGAACGCGGCCTCGTTGTCCTGTTGGTCCTGACAAGTTGTCTGAACAAGCAAGATCAGTCGAGCTGTATGGAACCATTCCTAAGATTTCTCCGAACTAGGTATTTATCACTGAAAGTAACGCACCCTCCAGAGACCAAGTCCTAAAACCGCTGTTTCATGCCAACCCAAGAGTCCAAACCTAACCTTCCCTATCTTCTAGATATTCCCCAGACTGGGGGGGAAAGCCCCCTTAACCCTCCCTTATTAGCACTTCGTGCCAACTTACACAAAACGTAACATTAAGAATTCTTGCTGTGTGAGGGTGTTGTGGACTTACTCTCTAAGCTAATATGCAGCAGATATTTTCGTCATTTTGCGGTAAATATGAGGCAGCGGCAGCCGAACCTGTGATGCTTACGACCCTATTTCTTATGCTCTATCAGAAGGCAGAGTCCATTTCCCTCTATCTCTGTGCCTCGCTCTTGGTAACATTAACCCCAAACTAATCTATAATTCTAACACAGACAAGATTATCAAGGGCACTACGTTATAAGAGCAGTAGGGGCTGATATAACCCAAATCCCGACAATAACACAAATAACTTCCCATAAGAAATGATGTACAAGTCCCCGAGTTCGTTTACCCCGTCCTCTCAGGCACTCACCTCCCTTCCGTCTGCCTTCAGCTCCTCTGCTCTCTCTGTCCTCTTCCTCCCCTCTTCCCTCTGCCCTTTGACTTGACTCCACGTAGTGACCAGTGACGTGTCCTTCACAAGTGTCTAAAGAGTAGAATGGGAGATGTCGCGACCAGCTGCCATCCAACGCCACCATCAACAACATCTGCTACTGGTAAATGCCGAATACACTGACAACATTCATAATTATCTTCCCTCTTAATTTGCAAGATCGAAGCACAATTCTATCTGGAAAAAAAATCTGTTTATTTCTGATATGCTTATTCAGCTCAAATACCGAAAGACACGGGGTGTAATTTTATTGGTGCATCCTGACACCTGGCGCTTGGCACAGCTGTCATTACCATTAGACAGATTTCGACCGTCGTAACTTTTCACTTCCGTTTTTGAATTATTTAAACGCTTCGTCATAAAGGCGGCAATGGAGTTTTAAATTAAAAATATAACTGTTTTCGATTGACAATGTTGTAGAAAATCTCATCGATTCGTATATACAGCTCCTAAAACCGTAATCAATAAAATATTGACCAATGAGCACTCTCATGTCATCTGCATTTATTCATAAGGTTGTTCATAGCACACGTGGACCACCGAGGAGTGGGAGGCTCCAGCAGCTATTAATCCAATTATATATGTATGGATGGATATACCTATATAGTTATCCAAATCTATCTATCTCTTAACTTATCTGCCCATATATACATGTATATACAATGCTATACAATGTGTGTGTGTGTGTGTGTGTTTGTGTGAACATATATATATATATATATATATATATATATATATATATTATATATATATATTATTCACACACACCACACTATTATATAATATTATAATATATATATATATATATGTATGTATATATATACATATATGTTATATATATACATATATAGGTATAAACACACAAAAATATATATATATTCATTTATTTATTTATTTATTTATACATATATACATATGTGTGTGTGTGTGTGTGTGTGTGTGTGTGTGTGTACATATACATTTATATATTATATTATATGATATTTATATATTATATATATATATATGTGTGTTTACATATATGCGTAAATATACATATG
>NC_061835.1:2030286-2032786 GCF_019202785.1 Penaeus chinensis
AAAGGGAAAGATGAGAGAGAAACAGACATTGGCAAAAAGAAAGGACAGCAATGGTTTTAGAATTAATTGTCATGCACTGTAAGAATGGAAAGTAAGCAACTGACAAATTAAAAGTAAGCAGCAAGTTAATTATGTCTTAAAGAAATATATTTAAAAAATGCAATGAATGAGAAGCAAGTTGGTTAAGATGAGAATATGAAGAGGCTTTTTAAACTTTTACATCAAAACAATCTTTGCTCAGAAATTAAATGTAGGCCAAAATAATTGGAAAAAACAAATAATACTAAAGAGAAATAATTTTAAATAAATATGGGGTTCATGGAATAGAAGTCTCATACAATTTTATTGCTATAGGCAATTCATTTGAGATAAGTGTTTATGGCTATTTATTGGTGTTACAACCTAGTTTGGTAGGACAATCATAAAAAAGTGCTATGTGGATATACAAGCTTTAGCTTTAACATTATGCATCTTGAATTTAGAAGTGGAATAAAGTAAGTGAAGTCTTTGTTAATTAAATGTGCATGTTCATATATATCTGCATCACCATTTGCTTTCATTACATATTTACCTTGTGTAATAAAAGAAAAGTGTAGATGAGAACAGCCAGGCCTTCATTTCTCTTTACATGACAAAATATTGCATACATATGTATAAGTGTGAGAGAGAGTGTGTGTGTGAGTGTGTGTTTTGTTTATGTGTGTGTGTGTGCATACGTGCATGTGTAGTGGATAGATGTAGACAAGCAGACATAAATATATATAGAATAAAGATAGACAGATAGATTTATGTTATCATGCTTAGATATAAATAGAAAGTTTGGTTTTTCTCCAAAATATAAATAGAAAGTTTGACCTTTTTCTTCTTTTTTAATGAGACTCCTGTGTATCAGGCTTCAATTATGACAAACATATAGTCATGTTCTTTGGTATACATTATATGTAAATTACTGTGCAACATTTATTAGTTATTGAAGTGAACAGTAATTCCAAGAAATATAACATGTTGGCATTGGCATTGGGTAAAGAACTGTGTAACCACAATAGGTTTAAATGAAATAAGGGTAAGGGATAACCTAGTAAATATCTTCCAAATATAATGTTTTGGGGAAATAAATTTTAAAAAAGTATGATAAATTTCCATTTATTTTATACAAAACAACAGAATTCAAAAGATTATTTCATTAGAGATGAAATAACTACAGTGCCCTAACTTGCTGCACAACAATACTTTTCCACCATATACAGAATATACATATAGCAAATACACTTTTAGTCAAAATTTTCACCAAACTTGTATTTCCCTCGCATTTGATTGGGCAAAGGGATAATGCCAGGGCAGGGCACTTGGCCTGGGATCTCACAGATGCACTGACGATCACATCCCCAGCCAAAGTTTGCTGGGTTTATCTCAAGTTCTCTGGCTTCCTTTTGCAAAGTGCTCTCTGACTTGCAGATAATTGTCTTTAAATGATCGTGGATTTCTGAACGCGACTTAGAATCCACGTCGACCAAGATGTCCTCTCCATTTTCAAGGAAGATACGGACAAAAGGTGTGGGTGTCAAGTTTTTGAATGTGGCAACCTGGAAAAAAAATAAATTGAGCAAATTGAAATGGGATCTGATACTTCATTTTAGAAGGGAAATTCCAGTACATTTTTTTTTTTTTTTTTTCCTGTAAAGAAATAGATATATATATTTTTTTTTTTTCCATTTTTATTCAAACAAATGATTTACTATGAGGAAATACCTGAACTTGTGGATTCTTGAACTGTAGCTGTGGAAGGTGCCAGAAGACAAATTCTCGTGCACCCTGGTGATGGTTACCATGTGTGTTGTAGTTCACAGTTACCACCTGCACAGATATCCATTTAGTATGATGATAATGATAATGATGATGATGATGATCATAATAATAATAATAAAATTACAATTGTAGCAATAATAATAACAATTACCATTGTTCTAGTAGTATGATATTAGTAGTATAATAATAGTAGTAATAATAATAACAATAAAAATATTAGTATTATAATTGCATATAAGAAAGTTATAAATCAAGAACTAAATCACTCTATTATTTTGCAATTGTATCTTTCAAATTGCCAATGTGGATATAATTATGACTACAGTAATAAAGTATTTGATTGTTGTTATTATGCATTTATTAATAAATGTTGAAATATGGACAGCTCAATTTAAGATAATGGAACATAATTTGTTAAAAAACAACATCTGCAAACACTTATGAAAGAAACATCTACCATAAAACAAGTGATTGCCATGGCGTTTGCACCATCAGTGATCTATCAAAGACAGTAAACGTTAATGTATATGTTGGTACTAAATAGGTTGTAGACTTTCCTACAGTTCACCTTCAAATGAAGTAACTGTCCAAGCTATATTTTTGTCTTATCAGAATATACAGGACAGGTTTCTTTGTTGGTCTTTGTAAGAGCACCACTTGTATGGAGGCCATAGTGACTGAGAGTTACATGGAT
>NC_061835.1:2057786-2085286 GCF_019202785.1 Penaeus chinensis
AGGGAGGAAGAGAAAGAGAGTAGGCTTGCTGGTTATGGCTCAGTAAAACTATGAACTTTTTTATGCGGGTTGCAAATTATTTCATCATCTTGAAATGGGAAATTAATCAGTTCACCACTAAAGGTTGCAAGAAAAGTGTATGGCTGGAAATGGTTAGAAAAAAAAAGTTGTAACATAGCTAAATCTCTGTTATGCAAAGTGTGTCAGTATGTGTTAAAGTTTAAGAGTCAGCATCATGTCAAAAGGGATTTAAAGAATGCATGTCTTATATATAAGTGTTTTTACTTTATTGCCTCTACAAATATCAGCTAGAACTAAAGTGGCTCCTAGTATACATTTTCCTTGATGTAAGTGTTATTATTGCTATTGTTTTTACATCATCATTATTATTATTATTATTATTATTATTATTATTATCATATTATTATTATTATTATTATTATTATTATTATTATTATTATTACTAGTAGTAGTAGTGCTATAGTTATTATTATTATAACTTTTTTTTAATTATTTTATTCTTTTTATTTTTTGGGATTTTTTGTTTTATCATTATTGTTATCATCATCATTATTGATTTATATTAGAAAGAGATTCTTATTATGATTATTGTTATTATTATTATGATTATTATTATTATTATTATTATTATTATTATTATTATTATTATTATTGTGTTGTTGTTTCAACAGTTACAGAGCATTAGAAACATTATATCTGACTATAATAATAATAACACAGAGCCAAAAGAGAACACAGATATTTTCCCCAGATCTGAACTTTCCAATGCAACACCTCGAATCTTATTTCTTTGCAATATCTGAGTGGAAACCCTAAAAGACAGGAACGTCAAATCTTAATATCAGTATTAAGGGTGTGGAATTGCCTGTTTTTCTCCCATTCCATAGAACTGGTTGTTTGAGGATATATATTCTAGTTTTTCTTTCGTATTTTGACCCTTGGCAGCTATTTTACATCATTTTTAAGTGTCTTGTTGTAAGTTTTGTTTTATGATAAGATGTTGTTCAATATACATATCCTGTTGTTAGATCTATTTCATTATCCTTATAGATGTATATAGTAGGGAAGGAAACCCTTTGAAATAGAAAACAAGAAGAGAAAGTTGATATTGGTATGACTGAAAACGAAAGGTATTGTGGGGAAAAAAATATTTATCTATTCATTTATATATTTATTTATTTACTTATTTACCATCAAAGGATGCCAGTGTTAAATTTGGCATGCCATGCATCAAAAACTGTACAGAAGTTATTAATATGAAGATATCTGTGCTGGATTTTATGATAATTTCCAAGTTCTCATATATTCTTGAAGTATATTCAAATCATTATCTGATAAGTTTCTGTAAAAGCTTATCATATTTAGAAAAAAAAAGCTCAGTGAAGGAAAAACATTTTTTTTGATGATTTTCTGGATATCAAAATTTCTTTTATGGGGTAGTGTCAATTTGTATTTATATATATTTTATATAGATATTTATGTGTGTGTGTGTGTGTGTGTGTGTGTGTGTGTGTGTGTGTGTGTGTATCTATATACATATATCTATATGTATACTTATGTAAATATGTGTATGTAAATCTATGTGTATATGTATATGTATATCTGTATATATGTACATATATATGTATATATGTATATATGTATATATGTACATATATATTTATATGTATATATGTATATGTATATGTATATACATATACATATGTATATGTATATACATATGTATATATATATATATATATATATATATATATATATATATATATATATATATATATATGTATATGTATTTGTGTTATTATCCTTTTTTGTTAATGTTTGTTTGGTTCTATAATCAAACAGGGTTATCAGTTTTGTATTGATTTTTATCTTGTATATTTGTGTGTGTGTGTGCATTTTAGGATGTATCTTTATCTTTATTATATATTTTGTAGGCATAAATTTCTTAGTAATTAGATTTTTTTTATGATTTTATATTCAGTTTGTTTTGTTTTTTTTCTCCCTTCTTTATTGTTCCTTGCATGCTCAGCTCTGCGGAGGTCATCGGTAGCCACAGTTTCCCCTCTGATGCTGCGGCTCTTGGACACCATTCGAGAGTCCCGATCACGTCACCACCAAAGCAGTGTAAGTGAGGATACTTCAAGTGCTGGCCATACCCCAGCTGCTGCAACCCCTCCTTCGGGTGTCAGTAAGTTTGCCGCTGTGGCCAAGTCCCTGGCCCTGAAAAACTCAGTGATGCAGACTCTGTCCTCTGGCCGACCTAACAAGCTCTCGGTCCTGAATGCAGAGAACAGGCGTTTGCTGGATCTGCAAGGCCAGAAGTCCCCTGAAGTGCCCCGAAAGCGTCTCATCATTGGCCAGTCATCTTTTGACCTTGGGCGGGATGGTGAGCTCATTGCCAATGAGGATGAGGGAATGGGTATTAGTGTAGATCAAGAAGAAGATGATGAAGATGAGGATGAGGATGAGGAGGATGAAGGAGATGGGATTGGGGATAAGGAAGAAGGGGATGCTAACAGTGAGGATGGAAGAGAGAGGATTGCAGAAGGGGATGAGCAGGAAGAGGGGTCCTGGCGGCGACATGGATTGCTTCAGCACAAGGATTCGGTTTGGTCTATGGCCAGCTCTGCCACCAGCATTGACAGCAGTGAGGAGGAGATTCGGGAGCAACGTCACCGCCTCCAGCTGAGTTTGAGCCGCCGGCCATTGCAACCTGACCCAGCCACCTTGACACCTACCACTCCTGCCGATTCCCTTGATTCTCCACAACCGGTGAGGAAATTAAGTCTTGCTTGGTAAAGGGCTAGGATTAGATGTTCAGTTTATTAGAGCTTATTTTATTAAAATAAAGAATGGAGCACATTGAGTTAATCTGTATATGTTGTCCTTTCTTATTTAACTAGAAGACAAAACCTTTCCACATATTTTGTCTCATCAATTTTTCAAAAAGTTATTGAAAACTGTATATTTAGAGAAAGTAAGGCAATATTTTTTAGTAAGAAATTTTTATACCACTTTTCCTTATGTATAAAGCATGTTGCAATTAGTACATTGTTGCTTTGTATCTTCATTATATTTCTAATATAAAGAGATGTACTACAAATATAATTTGAATTTGAATTTCTTTCAGGTTTTCAGTACCAGTGGGGCAGATTCCTCAGACCGGTACCGGAAGATAATGAGACGTCTAAGTTGCAACAAGCGTCACAGTACAATCAGCAGTAGTGGAAGCTGGGAAATGGATGAACGGATTCCTGAAGAGGACCTTGAGGATGATGTTAATCATGAACCTCTCCACGACCAGGTTATTTGTGAGGCAGATGCATCTGGGTCACTCAACAGTTGTAGTGACACTCGTGCCTCAGTCATCTCTGGCTCTCCCCACCAGAGGCACTCTTCGTCATTATCTCCTGAGGGCCAGGGTAGCTCCAGAGTGCAAGGGAGCAGCCCCAGTCCCCCAGTCTCAGTCAGCAACAAGAAGCGACAAGGGGATTCTTCCTCCAGCCAGAATGGGCCAGATTCTTCTATGCCTTTGCTGAGCTTTTCGCAGCATTCACATAATCCAGCCCTGATCCATCCTGTGCCCATCCTGCTTCAGCATAGCCCTGGCCCAGCCCCTCTTCCCAGGACCAGCAGGATAGGGGAGGAAGCCTCTCCCTGTTTGACACAGCGGGGAAGTGGGGGTGTGCTGAGGAGGCAGCAGCGGGTGGATGATGGCTATGCGGACACGGGAGGAAGGCAGACGCTGCAACCTCCTAACTTGCATTCCCAACATTGCCGCCATCAGCATTCATCAGGGCACCAAGTGAGCATTGAAAGAAAATCAGATATTTTGTAATAGTCAAGATAATGTATAGGGAGTTAGTGTGATAGATTTTTGAGAGGGTTTATTTTTTTTATTTGGAATAATATCATGATGCATTGATAATATAGAAATGTAGAGTAATTAATTTTACAATTTATTTGCCTGAAATAGCACAGACAAGTACCAAATATCTATAACCTCCAAAGAAAATGCTCATTTTCCACCCCCAAGGGACGAGGCCCAGGCAACGATGAGGATAGATCAGCGCCAACTGGCTTGTTGTGTCGTTCAGGCAGTGCTCAGTCAGACTCTTCTGGTTTCATGGATGGGGATGTAGTAGAGGCTGAGACACGCACACCAACACAACAGAATTTGTCCTCAGTTCAGCTCTCAACAAGTCCACAAGCTCACACGGTAAGTTTGTTTTATTTCATATACTTCAAGAAATAGCTGGGATTTTATTGTTAAGTAGGGACAGAAGTTGGTTAGCTGAGATGTAAGGGAGTTACTTTGTTGAGAAATATACCATAAGTAGGTGAATAATAGTATTTAGCATATACAAGAAAAATCACTGTATCTTTATAATAACCCAGTGTTGCCTGTAATTCAAGAATACATACCAAGTTCACTGCAGTTTTTGTTGTTGTTTTTTGTTTATGCCGTATCATTACACACAGATGGCTCCACTGGTGCTTACTATCCCGGGAGTCATTTGCTAGCCATACCTACCTCACTTGTCTACCTTTTTCCCCGATTTTCAGGAAGATTCTTTTTTTATTATTTATTGATATTAGTATTATTATTAGAATGATAATAATCATAATGTCAACAACAATCATAAGAACATTAACATTTATATCATTACAAAAAAAATATTATTCCAAAAAAAATCAAGGAAAGGGGAGATCAGATGAGGTCCCATAGACCTATTAATTGGCTCCTTGATGGCTGATCACTTGTGGAGCCATCTATGTGCAAACAAATTTTACAGAAGAAAACTGCAGTATACAGTGTGATAAGTTAAACACGTATAATTAAAGGGGAAATACAATTTTGATTGTAATATATAATTTTTAGAAGGATAAAAGATATGGAGTAAAGTTTTTTGATGTACAGACTTAGGTTGATAATTATTTTGAGGCTAGTGTATTTTGGGAAATATTTTACTTGAAAGTATTTCAGACAACTCTTGTAATTAACTGATTAAGTATATAGCCAGTCAGGTGTTTCTCTATCATATGTTGATATCTATGCACAGGTATAAAAGACATAGAAGTATGTGTTCACCCCAGTCTTTCCATGCCCAATATTTCTCTGCAGTATTTTTTCCCAGTTGTATTTCATTTACACTCAGGTTACAATTCATAATTTAAACCTTCACTTTCTTGAGACTGAAGGCATTTGACTTCAAAGTTAGATTTTAAAACATGTATCAAGAATGAACTGCATATTAATCTCACTTTTTTTATTTTTTCATGTGTCATATTAGATGTAGATACTTTATAAGTAGAATAGGTATGCTTTCCTTTTAAGAACATACATGTAGAAGTAGATAATGGTGTACAAATGTTGGTTATGCAAGGATGCATCTGCTAGCATGGGGGGGGGTCACTGAGTCATCTGAGAACACCGAGTCTATTGCATCTTCAGGATTTAAAGTTCTGTCCATCATTGTGAATATATTGGAAAAGTATAGAAATGCTTATAAGTGACGGCCTTTTTGTGCATTTTATTTATTAAAAGAAAGAGAACTGCACCTGCATCCCTCTGCATCTCACCTCCTTGTATGTGCACATCTTAGACAGATATTTAATCCCATTTATTGCAACACTGCAAATGCCACATGGGAGGAGCAGAATGGCTGAGCGGATGAACACAAAATGGAAGTAACGTAGTTCCCCCTTGCATGCAGGAAGTGCAAATAGGGATTGAAGTCTTTACAAGTTAGACCCTAACATCTCCCCCACCCCCTGAACTTCTTCATCATCTCCTTTTCTTCCTTTACTCATCTCTTTTTCTTCACTGTCATCATCATACTTCTCTTTCATTTCTTCTTTTTCTCCTCCTCCTCCTCCTCCAACTATTCTTCCTCCTCCAACTCTTCTTCCTCCTCCAACTCTTCTTCCTCCTCCAACTCTTCCTCCTCCTCCAACTCTTCCTCCTCCTCCAACTCCTCCTTCTCCTCCTCCTCCTCCAACTCTTCCTCCCCTTCCCCCTCCCCCTCCCTCTCCCTTTCCCTCTTCCTCTCCCTCTCCCCCTCTCTCTCCCCCTCCCTCTCCTCCTCCTCCTCCTCCTCCTCCTCCTCCTCCTCCTCCTCCTCCTCCTCCAACTCTTCCTCCCCTTCCCTCTCCCCCTCCCTCTCCCTTTCCCTCTCCCCCTCCTCCTCCCCTTCCCTTTCCCCCTCCCCTTCCCCCTCCCCTTCCCCCTCCCTCTCCTCCTCCCCCTCCCTCTCCCTCCTCATCCTCCCCCTCCCTCCTCATCCTCCCCCTCCCTCCTCCAACTCCTCCTCCTCCTCCTCCTCCTCCTCCTCCTCCTCCTCCTCCTCCTCTAACTCCTCTCCCTCATCCAACTCTTCCTCCTCCAACTCCTCCTCCTCCTCCAACTCTTCCTCCTCCAACTCCTCCTCCTCCTCCTCCTCCTCCTCCAACTCCTCCTCCAACTCCTCCTCCAACTCCTCCTCCAACTCTTCCTTCTCCAACTCTTCCTCCTCCAACTCTTCCTCCTCCAACTCCTCCTCCTCCAACTCCTCCTCCTCCTCCTCCTCCTCCTCCTCCTCCTCCTCCTCCTCCTCCTCCCCCTCCTTCTCTCTGTTTACTAACCCGGGTTATCTAATGCTTTTGTGGTAGAATACTGACATGCTAGAAGACTCGGCTCATAGTTGCTAGTGTTAGCAGGTGTATCCTAGATAGAGCACTAGAAAGAGGCCTTTTCACCTGTGGAAATACAGTAGTGAAAAAAGACAGAAAAGTGAAATAGTTAGCTACTCTACTACAATTTATTTTTCTAAGGTGTTGGTTCAGAAATTATCCTAAGTAGGTGAACATATATTTTTCTTAGTGTGTTTCTATCATGTCTTTTCTTCTTTGTATATACTAAGGAACAGATTTAGTAACAGACTTGCGGAGAACAGCGTAGCCTTGTACAAGTTCCTTATTTTATTTTATTATTTATGTTATATTACCCGAGATATCATATGCAGACATGATTAAGGGAAATTTTTTAGCTATTCTCTGCTGATATGTATTAGAAATTCTTCTTTGTGCAATTAAGCTAATTGGTTATTCTAGAATACTAGTCTGATAAAAAGAATATGAATTTTTTTTTTTAGCTAGAATGAGCAAGCCTTAGCCTTAAGATGCCTAGACTAGGTACCATGCATGTGTACAGATGTAGTGATATGCTTTGTGTGTGGGTGTTGTGTCATGCACAGGGTCACAACTGGTGGTGGAGCCATGAGAGTGGAGGCAGCTTGGAGACAGTCCGTCATGCTCCCCTGAGTCGCACCATGGCCCTCCGTCCTGGCCACAGTCACTCTCACTACCAACGTACCCCCCGCAGCCACCTACTCAACCATCAGACGTCTCTGCCTTCGTGGCTGAGGGGGATGCACGACCCGAGCCTCTCCCTAGGAGGTCAGCACCCAAGCCACCACCCCGGAGGAAAGGCCCAGGTAGTCCGCCACCACCTCAGCCCCGACCCACTTCTCTTCCCCTGCAAAGGCTCCCTTGGCAGCAGCAGCAACCATCCCTCCTGCAACCATGCCCCATGTGTGGATACTTCAGTTCCTCAGCTCCTCCACCACTGTAATCATTCTGTTGTTCATCCTTATGTTAGTCATGGTGTAGGTAACACCAACTCAGCTTTCCAGCCACCTGTTCTGGATGGCACAAGCAACCCAGGCCATCCACAGGATTTGAAGTGCAAGTTCTGCTATCCTACTGTCATATCGACAGATGCCTACACTCCAACTATTGCAGCTGCTGGATTTTCCTCTTGTAATACTGCTAGTCTCAACCAGGGACACCAGCCTAGTTCCAGTCTCAGAAGCAGGTGGCAGAAACGGCGCCACTCCCTGCCGGAACCCCTGCCTTCCGGTGTTCATAACTCAAACATGTTATGCTCCCCACCACCTTCCTCACCCCTTACCCCCTCTGTGAGTCCATTACCCATTACCAGTGAGCTGCCCTTCTTACCACAGTCAAGCAGAGAAGTACATCACACAGTTAATGGAGGCTGTGCTCGTGGTGGGAAGACTGGTGAAAATGATGCCGGCACACAGTGTCAGGTCCATTCATTACCCTCAGTAAGTTATGGTTTGCTTGTTAGTATTGTTATGTTTGACTAATCTTTTTTTTATTTTGTTTGCAGCAATAATTATTACAGTTCTTGCTTCTCAGTTGTGAAAAAAGGGTAAAGAAGTGAGGAAGGAAAGTGAAAGTCTGAGTATGAGTATGGATAAGAACAGGATTAAAAGTAAGAGTATGTGGGTGTGTGTGAGAGAGAGAGAAAAATACACAGAGAGTGAATGAGAAACTGGGAAAGTAAAGTTCTTCAGAATATCTTTTTAAATGCCAACTGAAAGGTTTGTGTTAAAGGTTTGCATATTTTGCTTTTAATATAAAAATGTAAATGCTTTTTAAGTAAACTGTTTTGAGTGCTTCTCAAACCCATTAGCTTGGTTCATGCATGTGATGAGCAGTGGTTAGGGACAGCAAGAAGAAATTTAAGGGAACAATTTTTTTCCAGACTTATCATGAGTTAACACTTTTGCTTGAAACAGACAAATTTATGCATGCATGATGCTAACGCTTGCTATCTGCATGACACATGACTCTTGCTGGCATTTCAGGACATGCTGCTGGTTGCCCTGCACACTTACCGCCACCAGCTTGTGCACCAAGAGCACCTGTCACGCCAGCTGCATGATACAGCCATGGACATACCAAGCCCCTCAGTCAACACTCAGCACCTCTCCCAACAGCTGCGCAACATCAGTGCCATTAGGGCTGCCATACGAGCAGAAGTGACACACATGGAGCAGTTGATGGCCAGTACCCAGCACACAGCTCTCAGTCCTGCATGTATCAACAATGTCATCACACAGGTAAGATCACCCTTTATATGGCTTTTTCATAGATAACACAGGAAATGTTTGAGGAGCACATTTGGTCTTTTCTTAATTTATATCACTTGAAACAAGATTAGCCAATTCCTGGAATGATTTAGTAATATCCATACAAGACTATTTTAAATATATTTGTGTAAGGGTTTAAGTTATTGCCCTGCTGAAATTTGGGAAACATTCCAGAAATTAGAAAACGCACAATAAACTCTTCACTAATACAAACTTCACCATAACCTGATATTACTGACACTGAACTGTAGAAAAGGGAAAAATAGAAGCTACTTCTAGTAATATTAGAGGTTTCACAATTCCCCTGACTCAGCCTCAGTCTGCAGTTGAAGAGAAGGCTGTAGGGAGCATTAGTGTGTGAATCCTGTTTGATTATTATTTTTATTGTTTTTATCATTATTTTTTAGGGGTGTGTGAGTATCTTGAAAGAGTTGAAAATTTAGTCGTATGAAGAAAAAAAAAATTCTGCCTTAGGTAACTTCTTCCCTACATTTCAGATGGTCATGCTTCTTCAACAACAGTCAGAATTGTGCCGAGACCTAGAGACACTCACTGTGGCATCATCTTGCACCTCTCAGGAAGGTGCATCCCACTCCACCCAGCATCTCAGCCAAGAGTCTTCTTTTGATAACCTCCCAGAGAAGCCTAATCCTCTGTGCCAGTCTTCCAATCCCCCAGACCTCATACACCATGATACAGACCCCAGCCCCAAACTTGGAAACTCTGTTCATGAAACATTTGGAAATCACATAGTGCATGATTCTGCTGCATGGAAAAGCTCAGAACAGGGTCAGGGCTTTTTGAACTTTGACAGTAACCTAGGGACTGCAAACCATGTGAGAAATGACTCATCTTGTGCAAACCATTCCATAGAAAAGTTGGTCTTTTCAGACCATTCCACAGTGAAAACAATAAGCTCAAAACATTCACAAGAGAAGGCAATCATTTCAGGTTATTCTGAACAGTGTACTAACATTCCAGACCAAAAAAGTGATAGTGAGAGAAAAACAGATTGGTTCCAGGAACCACAAGAGGTGATACATAGAAGTATAGGCAATGTTGAGTTGAACAATAATAGTATAGACTCTTGCCTAAGATTGGAAGAGCTGAACCCTGATGGTTCTGCTGACCATTCCCAATTAGCATCCTATAAGAGCACAAGATCTCCATTCAACCCCTGGAATTCAGCACAGGGAAAACAGCAGGGCTTGGCCAAAACTTTTGATAGACACCAGGAGGAAGCTTTGGAAGGTGGCACTGACATGGCCACTTTCCTAGGCAGTGGTGATGTTTCTTCTGACACCTCTTCACTGGCTTCTCAGGTACGGAATTGGCTTCATATCACATCTATAGTGTAGAAAATCCATTTCTTCTATTAATCTAAAAATTTCCATTTATACAACTTAAGTAAATATGTGATCATGTATTGGCTATGTGGCTTATTCTATCTGTCTTTGCAGACCTAAGTTATGTTTTTTTGTCCATCACAATTATAGTAATCATAAATCCTTGGTAATTTTAGCTGTTACATTAAATGTGCGATTGGATGTTAATGTTCTATTCTTATGTGAAATACAAGAATACATAAGATACATGACAGTTTGGGGTTAAGAAGACAGATAAAGAGGAAAGAAATACATAAAAAAGTGAAAAAAACATTATGTAATTGAATTTATTAATAAGGAGAATAAGGAAACAGAATATGAAGATAATTTATCAGTAGAGGATATATATGTATTTATATATCTATTTGTGTAATCAGCTACTATCAGATTTTCGAATGACTTCAAATTCATCTTCTTTCCTCTTTTTTTGGACAGGTGGCTCAGCTGGTACAGCAGCAGGTGCAGATACAGACACAGGTGCTGGAGGAGCAGCTTCACCAGCAGACAAAAGACATGGCAGACATCAAAAGCATGATGGAAATTCTAATCAACAAGATGTCTTGAGAGACAAAAGGTGCATTGTGGCAGGCATGTGTCTTGAGCCACACTAGCTACAGATTAGCCACTGGATCCCTGAAGAACTATTTCATTAGTGCGGATAGTTGTTGTTCCCAGCTGGGGCTGCTGGAGTTCATGGAAATGGATGTGATATCTCTAATCCAAGAAGTAGTAGTAGTAATGAGACTATAAGGAAAGAGTTACGGTAGAAGCTGCTGTGCTTCTCAATTATGATTTAGAATTAATCTGTATTTTTATTTTTAGAAAGTTTCAATTCTCCTATGAAGAGGTGATGTTGTATTTGTCTGGGCAGAGTTTGGGAGGTCTTTAAACTTTCCTTGTATTTTACAGTTTACAAATAAACATCTACATACCATTGCACATATGCCCATGCTCAAGCAGACACACACACACACACACACACACACACACACACACACACACACACACA
Organism: Penaeus chinensis; assembly: GCF_019202785.1. Classification (NCBI taxonomy): domain Eukaryota; kingdom Metazoa; phylum Arthropoda; class Malacostraca; order Decapoda; family Penaeidae; genus Penaeus; species Penaeus chinensis. The sequence goes on from NC_061835.1 coordinate 2,069,141, forward strand.
CACACACACACACACACACACACACACACACACACACACACACACACACACACACACACACTCACTCACTCACTCACACACTCACTCACTCACTCACTCACTCACTCACTCACTCACTCACTCACTCACTCACTCACTCACTCACTCACTCACTCATTAACTCACTCATTCACTTACTCACTCACACTCACACTCTTCTCCATCTCTTCTTTCGTTTCCTGTTCATCTCCTCTTCCCTCACTACATCTTTTCTCTTCTCTTCTCTCCACTCCTCTCCTCTTGTCTCTTCTGCTCTCTCTGCATATCTTCTACTTCTCATCTCTCCTCTCCTCTCTCATCTACTTGCTTCTTTCTCAACATATCTTCGATTTTTCACTTCTCTCCTCTCTGCTCCTTTCTTCTCTCTCTTTTTTACTCTTCCTCCTTCCTCTCCAATTAACTTCACTTCTCTTTTCTACTTCCCTCTCCAATTTTTCTTTTCTCTCTTCCCTTCTTTTTCCTCTCCTCTCTTTTCTCTTGTTTCCCCCTTTTCCTCCCTATCCTTATATTTCTTCTCCTCCCCTCATCTGTTCTCCCTTCTCTGCTCCTTGTCTCTCCCCTCATCTGTTCTCCCTTCTCTGCTCCTTTTGTTCTTCTCTCCTATCCTCTCTCATCCTCTCACTCCCTCCCTCTCCCTCTTCCCCCCCGCCTTCCCTCCTCATCTTCCTCCCCCTTCCCTCCTCATCTCCTCTCTCTGTGCCTCTCTCCCTCTCTCCCTCTCTCCCTCTCTCCCTCTCTCCCTCTCTCCCTCTCTCCCTCTCTCCCTCCCCCCCTCCCCCCCTCTCCCTCCCCCCCCCCCCCCCCCCCCCTCCCCCCTCCCCCCCTTTTCCTTTCCCTCTTCTTCCCCCTTCCCTCTCTCTCTTCTTTGTTTCATTCTCTTTCAATTTTTCCTTTCTTCTCCCACAGTTGCTATTCAGTCCTAAATAACATAGATATAGTCATGGCATTATTGTCAATGCTGCTGTGCCTTGTAAATGGTGATATTGAGTGACCTTGTCTGGAAAGACAAGCAGTCTGTGATGGAAGTCTGTGATGAAAACAAAGCCCTTTGTTCTTATCAATAATTCTTGCGAGACCGTATATATATCCCCCTGTAAATAGGACCTTTGCAGCCTTTGTTGCAAGGGCTCATATGCTTTCAGTGACATGCTCATATTTTTGCATACTGTTGCCTTATTATGTTATTGGAAAGTAAACTTGCTAGGGTATATTTATATTCATAATAGGGTTTTGCTGCTGTTTGTCCCTTAGTGTTAAATGTGAAGTGTAACTATTTCTCTGTAGGTGTAAGTTTTGTTTGTTATTGTGTAAAGAAAGATACCACCAATTGTTTAGATTGAACTTCATAGCAATATATTTCAGGGGATTTAGCATTGGAATTTGATGCTTTCACAAGAGAATATCATATCTAGCTTTATGAATAATATCATTAGGAACTGGAAGCCCAATATTGAAAACTATTTTTTTTTTCTTTCTTTTTTTCCTAATTGTCTAAGTGTTTTTTTATCCATTATGTGCATTTATGGATGTGGTTAGGAAGGTAAAGTTCATTAGCTTTTTTATTTTCTTCAGTGTGATTAATGCAACTATTAAGCATTGGAAATAATTAAACCAGCTTTATACGAGAAATAACTATTTATAGGTCATATCATCATTGACTGAAATATATATTACACAGCCCTTCCATTTATTTAGGAACCCCATATTTAGCTCAACATTTTTAGGAAGAATATATGGTCCAGTGGTCCAGAATGCTTTATGTAGAAACTCACAGTTAGGAATCATTAGTTCATTTTAATGTAATCTGATGATGGCAGGGTGTCCTTAGGTTCTTTTTTACTCACTTTTGTCTGTTGTCTAGTCTCTTTCTTCTGCATTCCTCTTCCCTCTTTTTCTCTACTTTTCTCCTTTTCTCCATTCCTGATCTCCCCATTTTATGTTTTGGATTAAATTTGCGAATGAAGTTTTTGTCTCTGTAGCTTGCTGGTTGATATTTGACACACTTGTTCTGAGCATGTTTGTTTGTTGTTATATGACTTGTAGAGTGCTGTTGAAATATGATTGTAATATATAGAGGCTTGGGAAGTGATGTATATGGAAAGTTGTGTGCTTGGAAATGCACTCTAGTATTTTTTTAGGCATATATATCAAGCCTTATGTATGGAATCAATAAGATTAGAAAATGAAGAAAGAAAAAAAAAAGACTAATTCATTCTGTAGTACCCAGAAGACATGTGAATGCTATTGTAGCAATATCTTCAGCAGGAAATATGATACAGGAAATAGAAAAAAAATGTGGTGGTGGTTGTGTATTAATACATTTTGTTGATGATAATGGGTGATGGTGGTGATGGTGACAAAGAACCGTGAAATAAATAGTGACTATATTTTGCATTTTTCAGACATTTCATGTTATACTAAATCAGCAGTGTTTACATAGAATAAGGGCTAGAAGACAATTTAAGCACACTTATTAAGTAAGGAAATAATGCTCAAATCATTAATATGTTCAGAAAATCAGGTTTGCTTGATTGAAAGCAAACAAACTGAAGGTGCCTTTATTCAACCCCTTAGAAGTAGCTCATAGTCATGTACCTAGATCAATAATATCCTCCCAATAATGTAAATCATGCTTAGATAGTATCTGTATTAATCTCATTTTACAGTAAATATATTGTTTTGATTATAGCATACCTGTGCTGTTTTTCTTTCAATATTTACAGTAATTGCTATATACTGTGTGTTTACTCTTCCTGTCTCTATAGACCAGCTATTATGCAGTAATTTGTGTATTTGTGTTTATTATTGTTATGTATCTGTAGATCATTCTAGCCTAACAAATAAATCCAATATATATTCTTTTAAACATAGATATGATGAATATGTAATGAAGGAGTTCATTCTAGCCTAACAGATTTATGCAGTATATATTGTTTTAAACATAAATGTGATGCATATATAATGGAATAGTTGGGAACTTATAAATACCTTTGTTATCCATTTAACTATGTTAACCCCTTGCGGACAAGTCCTATAAAATTACAAAGTTGTTTTTTACAAGCAAGTTTAAGAGTATATGCAAGAAATAAGTTTCCAAGAACCATTGTAGGGTTCTAAGCATTATCTGGCATCTCACCAGCCATACAGTTGGTAAAGGTGAGGCCAGTTTGTTACCCAAAATCACATAATATGCATGACTGGATCACACCCACCTACCTACATGCTATTTTCTTTCAAAGTTCCCACTTATCCCAGTTCCTTCAGGAAACAAAGATACAGCGCAATCATCATAGATACAGAAAATGACAAATGTCATATACACTCATTTTCCTGTGTGAGAAGGAAGGGGAGCATGAACATATGTGCTCATGGTTGGTGACAGTAAATTACTTTTTTTTTTAAATCTTTATAAGGCAAAGCAGAGCACATTTCTTAAAGTTTAAATTTATAAAGATACAGTTGGCTGTGGGTGTTGTTCCATTACCTCTGCAAGGGGTTAATTTGCTTTGTAGATAGTAACAATTTATCCCATGTATCCAACCCCAGATATCATCATACTAAACTGGCTCAATATGGTAAGGATAAACATTTGTACTTGAAGCTAGAATTATCATTCACACTTGCTGTTGAATGACAACACTTTATTGTGTTTGATACAATGATAGAAAACCCAGTGTACTCAAATTAGGTTTGTTTAAAGGTGACATACCCTTTCAATAAACCAATTTAGTGTACAATGCCAATGTTGCTGTTACTTGTTTAACAATTATATTTTCTTTATTTATTGCAAGTATGGTGTGGTCTTAGCATAATTATGATATTGGTTAATGTAATGATTAATGTCATTAAGATTCATCATTAATATTATGATTGTTATTATATATATTTTTCCAGATATGTGAATTTTGTTTAAATGTTTAAATGTGTGACGGTTAATATTTCCTACAAATAAAGAAGAGGGCTGTGGAACAATGCATGTCAGTGTTGTCAATGATAATAATTCATGGAAATAAATAAATAAAATTATGACAAGTGTTATTATTCAGGATGTCATCGTTCCCCCCCCCCCCCCCCAAAAAAAAAAAAAAAAAAAAAAAAAAAAAAAACAGTTAAAGGAGCCAACTTTATATATGCACATTCTAGAATATTTAGAGAAATACGGAAGCCATGGAACAAATCAAATCAACAGGGAGCGAGGGGGACCACATACGATTCATGATCTGTTAGCATAATAGTTCTATAAGTCTTTAGTAAAACACACAGAATTCAGTTGTGTAAAATTCTGACAAAGTGTTACAAACTTCTGGCAATTTTCCACCATTGGGGTTCCTCCTATATTTATATATATATATATATATATATATATATATATATATATATATATGTATATATATATATGCATATACATATATACATGTATATATACATATATATATGTATATATTTATTCATATATATATATACATATATGTGTGTGTGTGTGTGTATATACATATATATGTGCATATATGTATATATATACATATGTATATATATTGTATATATATATGCACATATGTATGCATAAATATATTTATATATATGTATATGCATATATATATATGTATATATATGCATATATGTATGCCTATATATATATATATATATATATATATATATATATGTATATGCATATATAAACATATATGTATGAAAGGTGAAAACACTCTACCGTGTTGATACTATGGTAGAAAAAACCCACAATGTAAAACTAGATTTATTGAAAGTGAGACAACAGTTTCAGAATCCACCTGGATTCCATCCTTAGGTCTGAAGAGGAAAGGGAGAGGAGGTGGTATAAAACAAAGAGAGGAAAGGCAACACGGGGCAGGTGAGGACATACAGACGGAAACGAAGGGAGGTCAGATCAGGCCGGAGGGTCGGGCAGGATGGCCGGCGTACGGGAGAAGCTGGAGGAAGTGGGAAGCGAGGAGACTGTTGGCAGGAGAAAAGGCGCTGTTCATATATATATATATATATATATATATATATATATATATACATATATACAAATATATATGTATATGCATATATCTATGCATATATAATTATACATATATATATTTATATATATATATATATTCATATATCTATACATATATATATATATATGCATATATCTATGCATATATGATCATGCATACATATATATGCATATATCTATGCATATATAATTATACATATATATATATATATATATATATATATATCTGTGTGTGTGTATGCTTTTATATATATATATATATATATAATCGGCAATTATCATTATCACTGTCAGATCATTATATAACATAGAATGACCATCTTTCTTTGTCGAGGTAGTGGCAGGGTATAAAAAGTAGCATGGCTAAAACTTTCCATAAACAATTTTCAAATCACTCAAAGTGAGCATGACCTACGGTGTAAACTAAACTGATTTCCTACAGCATCATAGTGATGGTACAATAACAGTCAATTACCGAAGGTTTGTAAGCGCCCCCCTTTATCAATTGCCCCTCCTTCAGAATTGTCATTCTTTGTTTTATAATGATTTGACAGTGAAAATGATAATTGCCGATTCTATGTTTCGCTTTTGGATGATCCGAGAACGATGAAGCCCATGAGGTTCCTCCATCAGTATATAAAATGTCATTTCATAGAAAAGGGGCGCTGCACTTAGGGGGGGGGGTGTGGGAGGCAACTGCCCCCTGTTACCCCCCCCCCCCCTCCTAAATCCGCCACTGTGTATGTGTGTGTACGTATATATATACGTATATAATATAAATCCCCTTGGTGACAGGTGAAGAAAATTTAAAAAAAACTACGCTCTGGCGATTAATGGCAACGCGCCGACTTTGAGAACGGGAGTTCGGTACATTAAGCCGAATAACCGGCTCGTAGCGCTTTGGCGCAACGCGCGGCGCACAGCCGCACGCCACAGATCGAGCGGATTGTTATGACGCCTCACGGCGTGACCCGTCGGGAAGGGAATATATGCATAATATATGTATATACATTTATGTATGTATATACATAATATATATTTATATTTTATATAACATCTATCTACTTATATAGAACATAAATATATATATACACACATCTACATATATTTATGTATATATATATATGTATTTATATATATGAACACACACACATACAGACACACACACACACACACACACACACACATATATATATATATATGTTTGTATGTATATATGAAATATATACATAGATATAAATATATATATATAAATAATTGAATATGAGTATATATATACATGAAAAATGTATATATTTTTAGATAAATAAACATGCATATATATAAACATACATATCAAATCTTCGAGTTAAATGAAAATTTTTAATTTTAAGGACACTAATCTCAATTCTGATCCAGAAGACGGTGAACCAACCTAATACATGGGCCTTTATAAACAAAGAGAACAAGAGAAGAATTAGAATGTTATAACAACAATAAAAAAAAAAAATCTCAAAAGAACGAAAAATTAAGAAGCGGGATGGAAAACGCCAACAAGTAATAAGCTAACAAATATGGAGGTAGGGAATTAAAATTCTTTAGTTCTTATTCAAGTAATAGGTAGATCTTCAACCACAAATTTCAACAATCCATTAAAATTAATTAAAGCCCTAAATAAATGAGAATTCCAGAAGACTGGGAAAGAATATGCAAACAGCCAACGTCAAATAAATTCTTTGGAACGAGCTGCCCAGTTGAAAATTGAGACAAATCTTTTATCTTAATCATGTTTGTACCCTAGATAAATGCATTTGTAGAAAATGTATGGATGAGGATGAATATCTAAATACAAGAGATGTATTTGACCGGTTTCGATTATATCTTCGTCAGAAATACATGTATTTCTGACGAAGATATAATCGAAACTGGTCAATTACCTCTCTTGTACACATACATGCACATATATATATGCATATATATATCTCTCTCTCTATATATATATATATATATATATATATATATATATATATATATACATGCACACACACACACACACACACACACACACACACACACACATATATATATATATATATATATATATATATATATATATATATATATATATATATATGCATGTATATATGCATATATATATATATATATATACATATATACATATATACTTAACCCAATGCCGATTCACCAATGAGCCAGTTACGAGTACTGCCTGTCTCGCCCGTTTACCTTTTCTTTGATTTACGAAAGTATTTTACGTTATCTTATTTTGCTGTTACTAATGTTTAAAACATTATAATAATGATAATGTTTATAAAAAAAATAACACCATCGATTTTCTTTCTTTCTTTGTTGGATTTCTTGGCTAACTAGCGGCATGTGGCCAAGGTTATTAAGTCAATGGATCCCATTCATTCTATCAATCTATATAAGGTCATAAAGTTTTGTCTCCCTTAGAAAAGCAATTACTTTACTTATTATTTTTTTCGTCATCTAATAAGAGATTTGATGTTGTTAAATCTTTATTTTTTAATCTAAAATAATTTATCATATGGTTTCTTTGGTTATAATAATTTTGACATGCTATCATGATGTGGTCTATTGTCAGGTTGGAGTTGCGTGTCTGGCATTGTGGAGAGTATTTCTTTTCTATGTAGTGAGTGAGGTCTGTAAATCTTGCAACGTTGACCCTAAGGCGGGCCAACACCATTTCCTCCCTTCCTTCCTTCCTGTGGGATATGTCCCAAGGTTCGATATTTAGTCTGACTTTATTTGTCAGTTAGAGGTTGGTCTATTCACTTTGCCACAAGAGATATAATTTTGCTTTTTTAAGAGACACAAAACACCTGAGATCTGTACGAACTATGTTAGTGTCCAGATCGCCAGTTGACCCGGCTAATTTGTCAGCCTGCTCATTGCCATGGATACCAGAGAGGCCTGGTACCCATATTAGCTTGATTGATTGGTTGGCACCATGTAACTTATGAATGATATTACCTAGCAGTTCATTTTTAGTGGTTTCTAAGGATTCAATAGCTTTAAGTGAACTTAATGAATCTGATATAATAACTATTCTATCGTGAGTCGTCGATAGTGCTAAATCAATGGCTTTAGGCAAAAAGTTCAGCAAGAAACATCGATGTATGATTCGGCAGTCTGAATTTTAGTTTACATTCGGTTGACCATACACCCGCACCCACACACTCATCTGTCTTGGAGCCGTCGGTATATATATGAAAAAAGGGAATGTTTAATAAGGATCTCTCTGAACCTCTGGCATACCTCCAACCTCCGGCGCCATGGCCTTGGCTAATGTAAGCCAGGCTTTCATGATAGAAAAGTTGGGGGTTTCCCATGGCGCTATGTTTGATTGAACATAGGTATCGATGGTAGAGAGATCTATACCGACTTTCTCGACGAGGTCGTGGAGTCTCGTGGCAAAGGGCCTAGTGCCTTCATTGCCATTTGGGTGGCTCGGGTCTCGAGCCACCTTTGCGGCATAGGTCAGTGCTAACTGGCCGCGTCTGAGTCGGGAGGTACTCCTGACTCCACCTCAAGATGCTTGATCCTAGTATATTTTAGGGCTCCAACACACATGCGCAAACAATATTCTGCACAGCATCCAAACCTTTTAAACTTGTTTCCGATGCCGAGCCATACACGATTGACCCATAATTTACTTTAGACCTAATTAGAGCATTATATATCATTAGCAAAGACTTTCTATCAGCTCCCCATTTATTACCAGAAATGCACTTTAATGAATTTAGTGCTCTTTGACATTTATTCTTTAACTAACAAATGTGGTCCTTCCAACTGAGTCTACTATCAAAGAGTAGACCAAGAAATTTTGCAGAATTTTGAATAGGTATTGGGTGGTTGTCTAGAGTTAGCCTGATGTTCGGCTTCCTCCTATGTGAAAAAATTACCCCAATACTCTTTCTTGTGGAAAACATAAAGCCACACTGGAGGCCCCAGTTATGAATCATATCCAGTGCCAGTTGGATGCGATTTGCCGAGAATTTTGCATTATTGCTTGAATGTCATAATGCACAATCATCAGCGTACAGTGAGTATTATAGATTCCGAGGAGGAGCTGGTAAGATGTCATTTATCATACATAAAAGTAATGTTGGTGACAAGACAAAAATGTCCGAAAAAGTGACATTGTCAGAAAACAATTTGACAGCAAGTTCTGTCAGAAATGAAATTTTGAATAAAACCAGGCAAGTTTCCACGTAATCCATAAAGTTTTCTGAGTAGGCCATATCGCCATGTCATGTCCGTAGGCTTTTTCTACATCTAAAATACTGAAATCAGATAATCTGTTTTGGCAATTGCCTCTTGAATATGACTGTCCAGCTTTACTAGTTGATCGAAAGTTTGGCGTCCCTTTCGGAAGCCGCACTGCTCGTCAACTAGCAAATTTCTGGAATTAAAAAAATGCAATAGCCTACTGTTAACAATTCGTTCCATGACCTTGCATACGCAACTTGTCAACGCAATTGGCGGTAGGAGATGGATATATGTATATGCATATATATATATATATATATATATATATATATATATATATATATATATGCATATACATATATATGCATATATATATATATATATTTATATTCTTATATATATGCATATATATATATCAAAAATACGATATATATATATGCATATATATATATATATATATATATATATGCATATATGTGTGTATAGATATGGATATATATGTATATACATGCATATTTATGTATAGGAATATATATATATATATATATATATATATATGTACAATATATATATAGATATATATACATATAAATGTACAGATATATACATATATAGACCTATAAATATGCATGTATACATTTATATATATACATGATATATATTTCTATATACACATACATAGGCACATATATACATATACATATGTATATAGATACACATTTACATATATATAAACACATTTACATATATATATACATACATACATATACGTACATATAATTACATATATATATATATTCATTCATATACACACATATTTATATGTATATAGATGAAAGATGGAATAATGCAATGCCGTATTGATATAGATATATAACAATCCTCCTTGACTGGCCTCGAACCTAGGTCACTCCGGGTATGCGACCGGAGGGCCAGTACTAAACCAATCATGCCACGTGACCCACTAAAAGAAGTGTGCAACTTGGATCTAACTAGCTCTATAGACATTACCTATCTGCTCATGCATGAGTAATGATAGCGAGGTTTTACACACACTCCCCGTGGGCACTCGGTGGAAATTGATTTAGAAATTTGAAACCGAATCAGTCTACAGAAGATAACAGAATGCAAACATATGGAAATTAACGGAATCTCAAAGCCATGCTTTAGGCCAAAAAAAAAAAAAAAAAAAAAAAAAAAATTAGCATTACACACTCTTAGAACTAAGATGTCCATCAAAAATACACTAAAAGAACCAGAGTGTATGCAAATGATGAAAATATTAGAAACACAAGAAAATACCCAAATTAAAAGATTAGCAACCGCAAAATTTACCAAACATAACACATTGATATTTCTAAAATATCAATGTGTTTGATATTTCTAAAAATATAGATACTGATATCTTAAGAGACTTAGCAAAAAAAAAAAAAAAAGGTTCCTGAACAAATAATTAAGGCACAATATATGATAGGAAAGAAAGATACCTGAATTATCAAAAATATTCACAGACAAATCAAAAGTAAACACATTCTACCGCTGCAGTCATATATATTCAAAACAAAAACATAATATCCCATAACCATACATGTGCACGTACAAAAAAGGTGAAACAAATAAGAACAAATAATGTAAGAAACTGGAAAACACACAAAAATGCAATCCTAAATACAAAAAAACATAGACAAGATCCAAAAACAGAAAATTATGTCTGCATAACCAGAATTAACCCATTGTCGTCAGGGAAAAGTAATAAAAATAGGGGGAAATGCTGTGCTCATTTCTAAATATTTTTGTGAAATGTCTCTGTACATAGATGGCTCTGCTAGTGCTTAGCCACAAAGGAGTCAATTAGTTGACCTTGTGACCGTACCTGATTTCACCTTTCCTTGAATTGTGTTAAAAACTTATTTTTTACTAGTGCTATAAATATTGATGATGTTATTTTTATTATAGACATTAATTACTATAATGTTATAAACATTAGTAACAGCAAAATAAGATAACGTAAAATATTTTCGTAAATCAATGAAAAGGGTGAACGGGCGAGACAGGCAGTACTCGTAATTGGCTCATTGGTGACTTAGTACAAGTGTAGCCATCTATGTGTAAAAGCAATTACACAAGTAAACTCACAGTGGACATGGCATGGACGTATGTGACATGCCCGTCGGCAAGGGGTTAAAAGAGCACATACAAGACTAAACCAGCACCTACACAAAGTAAAAATAGTTAACAATCCACTATGTAGATGGTGTCACAACCAAGAAGAAAACCTAGAACACACAATACAATGTCCTGGGTTCAATTCCCACAGAACAGAGTTGATCGATGCTCTGAAAAGAATACAAATAAACAATTCTAATATAGAATTACTATTCACAGGTGCTGACCTCCTACCAGCAAGAAGTACTGCATTTTGAAGAAAGAAGAAAAACACCATGAGACAAAGCCGGATGGAAAAGACTGGAAGAACCCCAACCAACAAGCAATAGCATAATAAATATGGGCCCCCCAATCCCATGCTCTTTGTTGTAGGGAGCTTAGGAGACGGGGACTGAGGTCCAATGTAGGGATCATCCCTGCTTTGGTCCTCAGCCCTCGTCTCAACTAATTTTGCATGCTCTTTTATTTTCCTCCTCTCCTTTCCCTTTTATTCATCCCCTTGTTCTGTCCACAGTACTTTATCAACATGCTTCCTAATTCCTTAACTCATTTCCGTTCTAACAACCATCACCTTATACTATACCCCATCAGCTCCCCCTCTCTACCCTTTTCATTACCATACCAACCTCTAGGTGGTTATAATTGCCTCTTCCACATCATCCTTTCCTCAGTTCAAAGTTGTCCCGCAAGGCAGTGTGCTTAGCACCACCTTATTCCTTCTTGCTGTTAATGACATTGTCTCCGTTCTACCACCAGGAGCCCAGTCATCACTATATGTTTATGGTTTAACCATCTTCGCCTCTGGCATATCCATACCAAATCTTGCTCACATGATCTTCATTGTTATCTATATTCAGTGTAGTTTCAGTAGACTCTTCTGCATGGTCTTCATCTGGAAGTGGATACTTGGGCTGTGGTGTCTGCCTGATGTGTTGTTTGTTTCTTCGTAAGATACCTCCATTTTGTGTCTCAACTATGTAGGATCGAGGTTCTTAGGATTTCTCAATGACTGTAGCGGGTGTCTATCTTCCAGTAATGTGGTCTTGAACTCTGAGCTGTGTTGCCATCTGTTATCACTATATATTCTTTCAGGAACTCCATACTCAGAAAACAAGTTCTACAATTCTTTGATCACAGCCATGTTTGTAACATGCATGTGCATTTTCCTGATAACTGGAAACTTTGAGTAGTTTTCAGCTATAATCAGGTAGTCATTTTCTCCATAATAGAAAAGATCTGTTCCAACATATTGCTATAGTCGTGTAGGAAGTTCATGTAGGATGAGGGTTTCCCTTGTTTGTGAAGACTATGTCTTCAATGTCCTTGTTTATTGAAGTCCAGTATACAAAGTCTTTGGCTTGAAGTTGGCATTTGGTGATGCCTTGGTGTCCTTCGTAGATGTGGTCGAGCACAAGTTTCTGCATGGATGCTGGGATTATAATTCTGCTGCCTTTTATCACTAGCCTATCTGGAATAGATAACTCATCTCTGAAGGACCAGTATGGTTGTAACATTCTCGGTAGATCTTTCATCTTCTTTGGCCCTGCTTGTATAATGTCTTCTTTCAATCCGTGTAGGGTGACGTCTTTTGAGGTTTCCTGCCGAAGTTTGTCTAGTTTCTCGTTGCTGAATGTAACAAAGTTGATTTGTAGGTCTAGACCAATATGTTGGTTGTCCGTTGATGGCAGATGTGACAGACCATCTGCTAATAAGAGATCTTTTCCTGACTTGTATCGGATTGGGACATTATAGTGCTGCAGCCTCATCAGCATACGCTGTAGCCTGGGTGCGGCTATCAAATTTTTTAAATGAATAATTTATAGTGGTTTGTGGTCACTCTCCACCTGAAATGCTTTGCCATATACATAAGTGTGAATTTTTTCACATCCAAACACCACTGCAAGTAGTTTCCCTTTCGATATTGGCATAGCGTTGCTCTGTTTTAGAGACATGGGTGCATAGGCAATAGGCTTGTCATCTTAATGTGTTAAAATGCCTTGTCGTAGGTTGGTGACCATGTAAAGTCTACACTCTTTTTTAAGAGACATCTAGCTGGTGAAGTTTCATCAGCCAGGTTTGGGATAAATGGCGACACTCTTTTTTAAGACAACTGGTTTTGAACCCAAAAACTGTTGCAGCTCCGTAACATTTGTTGGGCTCACCATTGTTTTAATTGCTGTTACCTTGTCTGGATCTGGATGAGAGCCTTCCTTGTCGTAAACAGTGCCGAAGAATTTCACTTGTTCCTGCTTGATCATGCACTTTGCACTTTTGAAAGTTAATCCTTGCTGCTTGGCTGTCTTGAAGAGGTTATGCAGATTTATGTCGTGCTCCTCTTCAGTTTCCCAAACACAACTAAATCATCAGTAATGCCAATGGTTTCAGGACAGTTTTTGAGGATCTGATCCATTTTTTGCTGGAAGACATCTTGTGATATAACCAGACTAAAAGGCATTCTGAGATGTCTGTAGTGTCCGAAAAGGAGTGTTGAATGTAGTGAGGAATGAACTGGTTTTGTCAAGCTTGATTGACCAGTAGCCATTCTCTGCATCAAGTTTGCTGAAAAATCTTGAATCTGCAAACTTGTGTGTGATTTTCTCTTACGTAGGCTTCATGTAATGGCTTCTCTTTATAGCTTTGTTCTAGTCTTTTGGATCTAAACATATGCGTAGACTGCCATCTTTCCTTACGTACAAATCATGCTGTTGACCCAATTTGTTGGTTCCAACACTCTTTTGATAACTCCTTTTTTCCCATTTCTTCGAGCTGGATTTGAAGTTCTTCCTTTTTATGTATAGGAAATTTTGAACCTTCTTTTAGCACTATGAAAATTCCCAATTTTATCAAATTGATCTGGTTATGATTTCTTTAAATCATCCACTGACTGGACGGCCATGGTTGTTTGAGGGTACGTCCGTGTCTCATGAATTGTCACCATGCCTAGGGCTCTCAGGCTTGGCAGACCCAAAATGAATGGTCCAACTTCTTGTCTTGTCGAATGTGCACTTTAATTTGATCGACCCAAAATGCTTGAGTTTCTAATTGTTCATTGCAGTCAAATACTTGTAGGTCAGGTAGGTTTTCGGCTTCCTATAAGCATCCAATAAATCTGGGCACATAATTCTAAATGCTCTTATTGGAAACATATTTGCTCCGGCTCCTGTATTGACTTTGCTGTCATTGAGCCAGTCTTTTTGCTGGGGGTCCTGACTTTGACAGATCGTAGAGCTTCACTATCATTACTGTTTAACACCTCTGCTACTCTAACAGAACTTACTGTGAAATAATCCTCATTGGGGTCATCTTGGCTGAACTCATGCACTGCAGATGCACTGTTAGCGTTCTTGGACTTGTCTCTATTGAAGTTCCTATGGACTTTATTTCTGGCATAATGACTTTGTCCTAGGCTCTTCTATGTTATATTCTTATTTTCTGGTATTGACAGACATATTTTTTGCCAGTCCCTTGCTTATTTTTGTTGTGGAGGGGCTTAGGAGGCGAAGACTGGGACCCAGTGCTGGGGAACTCCCCTGCCTTGGGACTCAGCCCTCGACTTAACTAATTTGCATGGTCTTTTTTCTCCTACTGCTTTGTTGTTTCCATCCCTTCCCCAACACCTTCTACTATCCACTTCCTAAGATGTGAGAGCCATGCTGAAAGGATGAAAGGCTGACTTTCTGCCAGTCCTGAATGGCCTGAGGGAGACATGGGCATGGTATCCCCGTTTTAGTTGTCTAGACCCTTAGGGGTGGACCGTTTCTCTCCCCAACATACTCCAAGCTTACCATGGCCAATAATGGAGATGCTATACCCTTATTAGGGGCAATGAGTCTTGCCCCTTCATCAAATAGCCCCATCAATTCAAACTCTCCCAATTCCCTGACCCCAGGCTCTCTTTTGAACACGGCTCCAAGCACTTCAACTGCTACCCCCTCCTCAATGCCTACTAGTACATTATCCACCCAAGTCAACACCCAATCTCCATGAAACATTCTGTTCTCCAAACATGCTCAACTTCATCACCTCTACCCCCACAACCTTCTTCATCAACTACCCCATCCTCCCTTATTACTACTTTACAGCCTTATTGTCCACCTCTCCATAATACTACCTCCCTCAACAGTACTCCCTCTTCCACACGCCTCCCGTCCTTCTACTATCCCCATCTCTACAAATATCTTAAATACTCTAATTAGCCCAGCCAAATGGGACCGATTTTTCGTGATCCCTCCCACAGCTCCCTGCTCTGACAACCCTCTTCTTTTCCTACATAGCCAACCCATCTTGTCACAGTAACATCTGAAAACCATGCTATAGCATTATCAACTCTAATTGATCTCTCTGGTAACCCCAATCCTGCAGAACCTCATCCAACCCTCAATACTAACACCGGAACTGTCTCTACTACCCAGCAAACTGCCCCATCTATAACAAAAATTAGTCAGATTGTGGAGTCAAAGTCAAAGTCAAAACACTTTATTCCATTAAATTACAATGGTCATTCCTACATTTATATTTACATTTGAGTATTCAACAGGTGTTCTTTTATTTTTTTCTAAAACTACAGAAGCTCTTATATTATCTGGTAGCATGTTCCATAACTTGGGTCCACGTATTTCCATTTTTCGTGCCCCTGTATAGGTATTCGATCTCTTGACAAAAAGGGAATTTACTTGATGTGTCTG
>NC_061835.1:2102786-2110286 GCF_019202785.1 Penaeus chinensis
TGTTTGTATCCATATGGCTCACATGACTCTCTAATGAGTGACATTTCGCATATAATGGAAAGTGATAGTCTGAATTTCTTCATGAGCTTAAGTATAAGACCTATAACCTATTATGACCCAAATGTTTTTTTGTCATTGTCTCTACGCCATTCATAATTCAGATGTTGTGAACTTGACTAGTGAATAATTTAGAGGAATTTAAAGTGATTAAGTCAAGAAAACATCAATTACCTGTACATAGGCTGATACTAGTCTAGGCTAGGTTAAACTATCTTATAAATTGACTTGAGAAGGCCGTGATTTTACTTGCTCTGTTTATAACAAGGATTTTCTCTTTTTAGGTCAAAGGTGGCATCAACCCATGGTGACCATAATATCTATGTAAGTGAGGTGAAAACTGGACGGTGTATCTGCACCCTGGAAGGTCATCCCAGAACCCCCTGGTGTGTAGCTTTCCATCCTGCCTCTAATGAAATAATTGCCTCTGGATGTCTAGGTGGGGAAGTTAGAGTCTGGGATCTGAAGGTAAGGACCACAAGAAGTTCAGTATTGATGAAAAAAGTGAATTTGATATAGCTACTTAGTTTATTATTGTTGTAAGGGAGAATAAGTGTTATGAATTAGAATTATGCTCTGTATGCCCTACTTGTTTCTCCTGCATGCAGTTTTTTTGCAGTTGAAACAAGAAGTTTAGATGAA
Organism: Penaeus chinensis; assembly: GCF_019202785.1. NCBI lineage: Eukaryota > Metazoa > Arthropoda > Malacostraca > Decapoda > Penaeidae > Penaeus > Penaeus chinensis. The sequence goes on from NC_061835.1 coordinate 2,103,486, forward strand.
AAATAACTTAACTGTTATAGTGGATGCAGCATGTTGATATATTAACACAGTTTGTATGCTTTTGTGTCTACTATAGGGAGGTAGTGAAGTTTGGACCACAGAGAAAAACACAGTCATCGCATCACTAGCCTTCCACCCGACAGATCAAGTACTTGTCATCGCAACCTTTAATGAAATCTATTTTTGGGATTGGTTTCAACCTCACCCTTTTGCTAAAATATCTACTGCAGATGAAAAAGAGAAAGTTAGGTAAGAGGAGAGTGATATTTAATGTTTATTTATTTATTGTTTTGATTTTTATATATTTGATAAAGTGATGATACTAATAGATTTAATAGACCTTATGAAATATACAGTATCCCACTCTCTTGTGCAGGTACGTTAAGTTTGATCCACTTGGTCACAAACTCATCACTGGCATTGCAAACACATCCCATGATCGGCAGAGCCATGGGGCTAGTAGAACCAGTGGATGCACAAATGGATCATTCCCTTCACATTCAGAATTAGTGGAAAGGGAGCAGCAGCTTTCACATCGTTACAACCAATTATCAAGCCAGTATCTTAACCTGATGTCAAGATATGAAGCCCTTACCAGCAGAAATTTCAATAATGTGTCGAGAACATCCAGTAGGGTAAGTGTGAAACTGACCAAAGAATTTTGTGGATATGTCATTTGTAATGTACAGCAACACAATGTTTAGCATTCTGTAACAGTAGCAGAACTGATTAATGTGGAAATGTTACATTGCTGTTTTCTTTGCTTAGAAGTTGTTTTTTTTCTTCAGATTGATAGGGGTACAGACCCCATAGATCCTCCGCCAACACAAGGGCAACAAGCTCTGCTCAATCAGGCTAGACAGTTTGCAAGACAGGTGACTGAGGAGAGGAGAGCAACTTTACAAAGTCAGGTATAATGCAAAAATCAGTGTTTTTCTAATCTGAACTATTGGCATATTTTTTTTAATTCTTTTAATTTTGCTGAAGTAAAAGAATGTCATCTGCTTATAAGAATAATTGTCTTAGTACAAAACAGCTTGAGAATGATCTTGCTTTATTTTTTCTTCCATATTATGTAGTATTCAGAGACCTTTCTTTTTCATTTTCTGGCCATAGGAATCAACAGGTGAAATGCCAAGGAACAGAACCACATGGGGGTCCCAAGACTCACATTCTGGACGGGATTCACAAGCCACTAGTGACCTACATGTAAGACTGGAGGAGGACTATGGTCTTAGTGCAGTGCGGACTCTGAGACAGATCATTAGTGATGATAGTGCATCATCTTCAAGTTTAGATTCCAGCTCATCTGCAACGAGTAGCACAAGTGGAATCTCTGAGAGAAATACTCGTCTTTCACTCCTGTGGACCTCAAGGCTTCACCGACCAGGGCAGGATTCTGACAGTGCTGGAGAGGCTTCTAGTGTACAGAGTTTATGGGATAATGCTGTCAGCGGGATGGGGGACCTCCGAGCACCAATGGGTGGGGAGGAAGGGGTTACAGGTAGTAGGAGAGGAGACAATTTTGTTCTTGATCGTAGGAATTACAGACGAACTGAGGATAGAGGCAGTGATGAGGACGATGTAACAGTAGGTCCTGCTGGGTTAAATCTTCGATCAACAGGGTCGCAATCGGAGCGTCAAGGTACCCTTTGGGGTTACTTCACTAGTAATGGTTCTGTGATCCAACCAGGACGCTCAAGAGTGCCTAGGGAAAGCAGAAGTGAAACTGAAATTGAAAACAGTGGTAATAATACTACTGAAAATGTTATTGGTAATGATGAACCAGAAAACTCACAAGAGAGGACAGTGCAACAAAGAGTTGAAAACAATGGTGCACCTTCTAGTGATGCACATATACTCTCTCAAAGCACAGGAACAGCTCCTCCAACAAGGGGAACAGATCCTGTGAGACTCAGTAACACTGGTGAAATTCCTCCAAGTGATGCTAATGAGGATCTTGCAGTGCCTGGGCCATCAGGGTTGTCTGGAATGCCACGCTCTCAGATGTCTTCACTTTCTTCTGCGACGAGGTATCCAAGGTCTTCGTCATTAGATCCACAATTTGGAGTACAACTTCTTAGTCGTCACATTGAGAATATGCAAAGAATATGCAGGCAAGTATTTTTTAAAGTTTTGTTTATGTGTTTTCTCTGGTAAGATAGAAGATAAGATAACCAGTTCATAACCAGCCCCTTGGAGTACAACAAACCCATATTCTTAGGTGGTATCTATAGTAGAGAATGCCTGCTGCTGGAGACCCACACACAAGCTATGCTCTGTGGATGATGCAGTCTGAGCATAAAATTACATTGAAGATTATGTGTTAGAAATATATGAAGTTTAGCATTCTCATTAACCCCTTCCCGACGGGTCATGCACTGATGCGTCATAATAAACCGTTTGATCTGTGGAGTGCGGCTGTTCGCCACGGCAGCATGCCAAAGCGCTATGAACTCCCATGCTGAAAGTCGGCGCGTTGCCATTTATCTCCAGAGCATAGTTTTTTTTAATTTTCTTCACCCATCAGTAAGGGGTTAAACTAAGGTTTTAGTCCAGTCTCTCCAGTGATGCCTAATTCGCTACTCTTGTCAAGTTTTCATGAGGGTAAATCAGAGTTTTTATAAAAAAGCATGTTTATTCTAAATCAGTGAAGCGTGTCACTGGGCTGATGCCAGGTCTCAAAGCACTCGTAAGTGCAAAGACCCACATCACAGTAACAGCAGTAGTTCAAAGTGTTCTTTTGGATCCTCTGCCTGGAACACCAGCGGCACCTCCCCTTCCTGTCAGGGATCTGGTGCACACTGTGCTGCAGCTGCAATGACTGCTTCACTGCCAATTGCAGTAATGTGGCCATCCTCCTCCTGGTCAGGTCAGTGCCAGTTCTTAACCCATTTTATATGGTGACATCAACATCGGTGTCATGAAGTGCCTATGGAATATACTGTGATGCCAACGTTGGCGTTATAATTCCATTTTATTTTAGTTGCTGCTGAGTGATACCGTATTCTGTTCTGGCTCTAGAGATTCTGTAGCTCCACCCACCATCCCTGTTCCCACCACTCATGTAAATCAGCTAGACTATGCCCCAACCTCTACCCAGTGTGAGGAGCTATTGGTAGAGCATATGTCACAGCTTCCCCCTCTGTGGTCCTTTCCTTGTCCTCCACATCTCCCTACTATTTCCTTTACCCCTAACCCCTCCAGCAGGGATGGGAAACTTTGGGGGTACACTTCCCTCCTCTCCTAATAACTTCGAACAGTTGCATATTTCATTATATGAAATTTCTCTCTCTCTCTCCCTCTCACCCTCTCTCTCCCTCTCTCTCCCTCTCTCTCTCTCTCTCTCTCTCTCTCTCTCTCTCTCTCTCTCTCTCTCTCTCTCTCTCTCTCCCTCTCTCTCCTCTCTCTCTCTCTCTCTCTCTCTCTCTCCCTCTCTCTCCCTCTCTCTCCCTCTCCCTCCCTCCCTCCCTCCCTCCCTCCCTCCCTCCCTCCCTCCCTCCCTCCCTCCCTCCCTCCCTCCCTCCCTCCTTGGACTGATTCCTTAGTGAACAATAGATAATGTATTGATGTGACATTGTTTGTACTGGTTCCTATTTGATAATGAATAGCCAGGTAGGTCTTTTCACATCATGCATAATGGATTAAAAAAAAGAGAAAAAAAAAGGGGTTTACCCATATCTTACACATGCTCATAAATAAGGTGATTTAGCCATTATTGAAAAATTGCACTGTGTTGAGTTTCACTTTCATGTTAATGTGAGTGGCCAAAGGAGCCTAAAGAATAATGCATGTTGCCTGCTAATAGGTGATATATCATTACTAGAGCCCTTTGCTAGCTACCATCAGAATGAGTCAATTTACTCTTACGAAGCAAGTTACTATCTAATCAGGAATCCTACTTTACCATCATTGACTGTTGGTAAATGCGTTATAATCATATATAAGTGAATCCGGACCCTAGAGAAAAGAAAGTTATGCCCAGCCACAGAGCTGGTGCTGGCAGACAGCTTATAGCCCCACAACCCAAACCTTGCTCTCATGCTTGTGTTGAAGGTCTTTAAAGCCAGTCACCTTTGGCACTTCCACAAAGACTTGTCAGAGGAACAAGTCATTAAGGGTGTCCAAGAGTGGTCAAAGCTTCCACATGCTGTCTAAATGTTAGGATCCACTTCCTCGTGTTAGGGGAGATGGCAGTAATAATACTTTATTTGATATACTCTGACTGCTCAGTACTAGAGATATATCCTTAATATGAAATAAAAATGGAGAGTTATGAATCTCACCAGTTAATCTCTCACAATAAGGTCTTGACATTACTAGAGGATATGTTTCCAATAGTAAATTGTTAGGGAATAGCCAAATAGACAGTGCATTATGTCTTGCATGTGATACATTTGGCAGAACTCAAGAACAGAACATTGGTAACTTGTCCCATCACTGAAGGGTTAAAATGAAAATGCCTTATGTATATAAATTTGTTTTCTCCTGTTTCTCCTTTCTTTGTTATATTCATATACTTTTCCAATGTGTATCTACTATAATTGCGAATGTAGGAGATGAAGTTCAAACTAATGTTAAGATTTATTCAGTGTTGAAGAGCCAATTTTATGGTTATGTAAATTGGTACAGATTCTACAAAAAAATGATTTTTAAATTTTTTTATTTTGGAACCCCCCCCCCCCCTTAGTGCACAAGTGTTATAAAAAAATATTATAGATATACAACAGAGGGTTACTGTAAGATTAATCAATAGTTGAAAAAGCCGTTGGAGTATTTTGATATTGATCTCTCTTTTTGTGTACATTACAAAGCTTTTTCTGCCACTTCATGTCATTGACACAGCCATGTGATACATATTTCATGTTAATTATATTATTTTTCCAATTAAGCAGCTGTCCCATTTATGTTTGGAAACGATTTATGAAATGAGTGGTATATTCCACTGAAAAACTATTTTGAACTATGGCATTGTGTGTGGGTGCAGAATCACTGCCTAGGACATTTCAGCTCCACTTATGAGGATGACTATACCCAGAGCCTACAAGTGATTAAGTGTTTAGGGCACACTACTTGGAGCAGGCACAAATGTCACGTATCGTTGCAGATCGGCATGTAGGCTTGGTTTGTTATGGCAAGAGTGGATGTATACAGTCAGTATTGGGCTATAGCAGCTGCGATAGAGGTTTTTGTTCATATAAAGTTTAGTTCTGTATCAACAAATTACTTATATGTATTTTTGTTAAGGTTGATTGATCAATCTGTACGTGAAACCATGCTAAATCAGTAATAAGGAATCAATGGGTTTAATGTTTTTTATTGCAGAGCACATTTAGAAATAACGAGGCATAGACATGAGATACTTCGCCTTCAGCAGATTCGGTCTATGTTATATGATATCCAGCACCAGATACATTCTCTGAGGGTTTCTGTTGATCAGTCTATGGAGGATTTAAATGGACCATCAGCAGACAGTCCTCCCACAACCAGCCAGAGGTAAGTTTCAGGATTGCTGAGTTGGTTAACCCATTAGCAACTCCTAAAATATCAAGGATGCCCACTCATGTCATCAGTCTGTCTTCTGATTGCCCTACTGTGAGCTCAGCAATTGCCTACAACCATCCTTACCTAACTTTATTGGAAATTTTACTTATCACCAAATGGTTGATAAAGGAAATATTAATACCGTTAGTAAAAAAAATAGAGAGTTGAATATGAAAAATTCAATAGCATTACACCATATTTCAGACATGTTATATGTTTCCTCATATATGTATATATATATATATATATATATTATGTGTATATATATATATATATATATATATATATATATATATATATATATATATATATATATATATATATATATATATATATAGAGAGAGAGAGAGAGAGAGAGAGAGAGAGAGAGAGAGAGAGAGAGAGAGAGAGAGAGAGAGAGAGAGAGAGAGAGAGAGAGAGAGAGAGAGAGAGAGAGAGAGATAGATATAGATATAGATATAGATATAGATATAGATATAGATAGATAGATAGATATATGTATTTTTAATCATTTCTCAGGGTTGGTATTCCTAATGAAGATGACCCTAGTGCTCAGCCACCCAGCCTTGGTTCTAGTGATAATGCATCCTCGTTGCCCCTGATTCGTCACTGGTCCAGAACAAGCCCAAGGACTGTGGCCCGGCTGCAACGGGGACCTTTTGGAACTAGAACACGCTCCAGACATTCCCACAGGTGACTATTTGATCTTGTAACATTTTGATGAAGAGTCTTTCTCTTTCTTTTTCTCTTCCTCTTTCAGTCTCCTCCCCTCCTCTCCTTTCTACTTTCCTTCCCCCTTCCCCCTCCTCCCTCCCCCTTTGCACTCTCTCTTTCTGTGTATGTGTGTGAGATGCATTTTGAATTATTGAAGTATTCTGAAACTTCTTTTTTATTTTTTATTTTATTTTTTTTTGTTCCAGACCCTGGGTGATGTCTCCATGCATGCTTCGTCGCATTCCTCGTCGCCGTGCTGTCCGCACTCGTCTTACCCTCCCTGGGCTATCTGCATCCCATCATGGAGCTAGTGGAGCACTGGGAGGAGGGCTGGACAGGACAACCTCTCCAACAAGAGGATTAATAGAACCTGGAGCTTCAGCATCAGGCACTGGAGCAGTGATTGGCCCTCTGCCAACGCCACCACCTGATCAAGGAGATTCTGAGGAACAACCAAGGGATATCGTGCGCATTATATCTGGCAACCAATATGGTGCACACACTCGCACAGTAAGTGTAAAGGGGTACACCTTCTTTATTATA
>NC_061835.1:2117786-2137786 GCF_019202785.1 Penaeus chinensis
CAGAAGAAACAAATGGGCTCTGATATGAGAAATCTGATATGTGTTCATAGAGTATGCATTTGATATTAAAAATGCAAATTATTCTTAAATATTTTTAATGTTGTCTAAAGGAGAATTATAGAAGCACCTCATATACAATTTCCTGTTTCTGATATGTCAATTTTTTTTTTTTTTTTTAATTCCCACAATAGTCACTAGTCCGCAGTTGTTTATTTAGTCTACCCAGCTACACATGCTTTTGCAGATTATTAGACACAATATCAGCCTTGTGATAAGCCTAATTAGGAAAGTATATAATGTAAAAAAATAAAATAAATAAATAAATGCTTTCTTTTCTTTGTAGTAAATATTACAGCAAATTCATTTACCACAGGTGTATACAGCTTAAGAGAAAAGTCGCGTGGACAACTTCTCTATAGCTATATTTTTGCACCAAATACCATCTGTGTCAGCCTCTCTCCTGTGGCACGGCATTTAGTTGTTGGATTTGCATCACACACGCCACGATTTGTTTCACATCATAACACCAAGCAGGTAAGTTTCCTTTATTTCAATAGTGGTTGGTACTTGTTGTAGATATGAGTTTTGTTAAAGAGCAGTGTTATTTTCTTACTAATGCAGGTAAAGGTGTAGAGTGCTTCATGCTGTTCAAATGGGCACATAAAAAGTACTTCCTGCAATACAGGGTCCACCCCTACACTCGTCACAAAAGAATCGAGCTAACTTGTCCACAAACTGCCATCTGTCCTCCCACTCAGTATTCAGAATGTATTTTGGCAGCCCGGGTCAACAAAGGTTTGAAAGTAGTCCTTGTCAAGGAGTCATGTTTTCTGAAACTGCCTTCAATAGAAACAGACTTCTTTATATGTGGCTTCTGAAACTTTGTTTTCATAAGAGAAGCACTACCTTGAGTTTTTCGAACTGACAATTTCATTTTTGAAAGAATTATCCAGCTAGCTATTGAAATTTTGAAGACCAGGCCTGGCAGTATTTAGTAATGTTCATCAGTGACTGTGAAGGCAAGAGGTTAACTAGCACGCTATTTCTAAAGGTGACCTTACGTATTGTTCAGATTGAATTATCGCTGGTAACATACAACATTTGTTCTTTGCTCTGGTATCTTCCCCAGAGATTATACTTCCTACGGTTAGTAGACAGAGCTGCTAAGGGAGGTGGATAATTTCTCTGAATCAAGAATTATCATGACCTCAGGTATGGAATGATAGTGACAATTGATCATGTGTCATTTCTTGCAGATGTAATCTTTTAATGTATGTATATTCATATATGGGTGGGGGGGGGGGGATATTATGGATGTTCATTGCAATGACACATAAGCATAATAGACTTGAAGATAAAAAATACTCTACGCTCTGGCAATCAATGGCAACGCACTGACTTAGAGTCCCCCCCCCCCCCTTTCCAATGTCCATATTTGTCATTTGATTTGTATTATCCACATGGTAATAGACCGTTTTCTTTGCGCATATTATCTCTCAAGGTAGTCTATAAATATTTAACATTTTATTTGTCATTTTTATTTTATTATTTATTTATTTATTTATTTATTTATTTTTCATTATTCAATTTTCTGTAATACAACTGCATCACCAGGAATAGGATACTGAGCATGGAAATGGCATCCCCTATGGAGCCAGTGCTCTTCCAGTTGTGGCCCATGGACATTACATTCCACACTCATTTATCAATGGGACTAATGCAAAATCGCCAAATGAGACAAATCAGCCTCCAGAGAGGTTTGTGCATGTGGGGTGAGTCTTTCTCATCACCTCAGCCTTCAGCTGAAATGCTCATGACAGCAAGTTTGTATCTACTGGCCCGTAGCCATATTTTCCCAGGACCGCATGTTCACGTCACCTGCCCCTTCAGCCAGATTTTTTCATGACCTGATGGTCACGTCATCCATGTATGTGCTTTAAAGATGCGTAATAAAGTACTCTTTCATCCTACCAGATTTCATTAAAATCTGTAAGACCATTTTCTATTTTTCAACAAAAAAGTGAAAATCGGCATTTTCTCAGGGAAGGTCCTCTGTAGAGGCTGTTCCAGGCTCTAATGTCAATGCACATCAGGTTAGAAGCTGTGCATCATTTATAACTTTTCTTAGATCCTTTGACTTGACTACTGTTTTAAGTCCAAGGCATTTAACCTGTTACTTCCAGGTCACGCGTATAGCTGTCATAACAAACCGTGTGATCTGTTTGGTACGGCTATACCTGTGGCGACGGGCTAGAGCATGTCGAGTGGGAAGTTCTACTACATATAGCGACTCCTGTGCCCAGAGGCTGGACATTGCCAGAAATTACCAGTGTCTATTATGCTGAGAGATTTCTAATACCCTTCACATCAGGGGTTAATTAACATTTCTAATGTGACTTACATGGCAATGTCCTCTTTATATTAAGGCCTCCTAAGAAATTATTGGTTTGGGCCTTCAAATAAACAAGTGCAGTTTCAGAAATTTAAATTCTATCCTCTGAACTTATTCAACCTTATTTCAGTCCTCGTATTCTATGTTTCGTATTATCGTGTTTGTTTCCTCCTCCCTTTTTTAATGTTGGAAACATATATTGAACAACCAAAAGAAATCTTCAGGTGTGAATCTTCATTGACCTCATGTTCAGATAAGTAATTTTGCTCTTATTGTCTTTTTCAAGAGACAGGTAACAATTTTTTTTCCCCCACTTTTGTCTCTACTTTTTGGGCAACATTCTACACCTCCACTGCATTAGTCATAAAATATGAGGTTTCAAAATATGAAAACCCTATTTTTATGATGTGCTGTGGGGTTGTAGGTTCCCTCTTGCCCGGTAAAAAGAAAACATGCATGTTATTTGTATTTCCTTTATATATTCTGACTTACAGAGTGGGAGACAGATGGCACAGCGTGTGGTTTACAGATGCATTAGCTCTATTGTTTTGTGACAAACATAGGTGGGCCCTGTATTCAGGATATTTTTCTTTTGCAGGAAGTACTTTTTATGGCCAACATGAATGGCATAAAGCATTCTTAACTCCCACTGCACATCATAAAAATAGGATATTCATATTATGAAACCTCTTATTTTTCATTGGAGGTTTAGAACAAATTTCAAGGGTTTTTAATGCTTTGGTATGTATCAGTTTCCATGGTTGATTCCCTGTACTCAAAAAAAAATTATGCATACATAAGGAATTATAGAATAGAAAAGGTAAAATAACCTTACACATGCTTTTGTGTTCAGTTTCTCTGAAACTCATACAAACACAAATACACATATGCACCCACCCTGACACAAATGCTCATTGACAAACAACCTCACTGACACAAACGCTCAATGGCACACAACCTCTCTCTCACACACGCAACCTCTCTCTCACACACACAACCTCTCTCTCACACACACAACCTCTCTCTCACACACACAACCTCTCTCTCACACACACAACCTCTCTCTCTCACACACAACCTCCCTCACACACACAACCTCCCTCACACACACAACCTCCCTCACACACACAACCTCCCTCACACTCACACACACACACACACACACACACACACACACACACACACACACACACACACACACACACACACACACACACACACACACACACACACACACACACACACACACACACACACACACACACACACACACACACACACACACACACACACACACACACACACACACACACACACACACACACACACACACACACACACACACACACACACACACACACACACACAAACAAACAAACACAAACACATACACAAACACACAGAATGGGAATATCAGGAAAGGTCAGGAAGACTTACTTACTGACTCATTGGGGACTAAGTACAAAAACTATACTGGACAGTGAAAATTCCCTAGCCCCAGTGGCTTAAAATACTTTTTATTGAAGTCAGTTTAGTTGTGTTGATATAAACTGATAAGAAAATAAAAATGTTATTGAAGGAGCGGGTAATACAGTACCTACAACCTACAGGGGAACCAGCAACCATATAGCATAGACATAAAATACATAAAACATTCAGATACAAGGAAGGTAGGAGTAGTTAGATGTTTTATGATTTTCTCACAATGTTTTTTTATTAACCCTTCCCTAGGTTGTCGCACAAATTTACAAGTTATGTGACAATCCTATGTTCTATGGCCGAGGACAAGCTGGACACCTACAGTTTCTGAGAGATATAGAAGTAATGAGTGATCACCGGCACACATCTTTGAATTGCATACGATGGCTCCCGTACCCAGGCCAAGGGCTTATCTACGGCACCAACAGGGGACAGTTAAATATCCTACGTTGATCCAGCGGTTTGTGTTGGTCTGCAAGCTTGATTCATAAAAGTTTCACTCATGCAAGCATTGTGAAACAGTAGTCCATCATACCCCATTAACAATACAAAGACCTGTGATATATGAAATTGTCACTGTAATAGTAACGTATCTCCAGGTTGATGTACTTTTCTTTTTATTTTTTTTTTATTGGAGGGCAGTAATTCAGTTTACATATATATTTATTTGTCTTAAGCATTACTTAGAGTCTAGGTTTAATTGCTATTGAAATTTACAGATAGTACTGTAAATTTATTCTTTTAGACCAGATAACTTTCTGTTGTTGAAATGTTTGTGTTTTATGAAACTTGTTAACCACCAGAAGGATCAGAAGTAGCATAGTATATGTTCAGAAGAAGACCACTTTTTGTATCCTTTTCCCTTTAGTATGATGGGTTTGCAGATTTAAGATTGTAAATTGGATTACTCTTTCTACATGATCATTACTGTGTATGGTAGGTATTTATTTAATGTTAAACATTGCAATGAACATTTAAGTTATTTATGTGCCATATAGATATGGAGAATGTTATTAGAATGTATACAATGTAAAGATATTTTATGTTTTAGATCCATCAGAAGGAGCAATGATTTTTTAAGGAGACAAAAAACAAAAACAAAAACAAAAAAACCAAAAAACAAAAACAAAAACAAAACAAAAAAGTTAACAAATTTTTCATGTTAAGATAAATAGGATATTAGTATTTACAAGTATCACTGAATTATCTGTATACTGATATACACACTGTATACGGTAATAGAGGAAAATATTAAACTAGATTTACATATCTTGTTTGAAAGTTTAATATTTTTTGTGTTGTTAAATGCATATATATTTTTTCTTGTTTTATTTAATCATCTTATAATGCAACTGCTTACATTGTCATTGGTCAGTAATATATGGTGGAGATGTGTAAATGAATTTTAAATAGTACCAAAGATTTGTTTTATCTTTCTGTCTTTTTCCTGGACTTATCTATTAGATATTTCCACAGTTGTTAACAGGAAATGACACACCACCCCACAGTTTATCCTCACTGCTTATACAGGAGAATGTATATAAATTATCAGTACCAGTGGAATACAAGTTATTTACTCTTTTTATATGATTTATAATTTCCTATTCCAATAGAACTATGCTTTTGGAGTATTATGACTGGAATTAAAATCCTGAGACCATCCCACATATATTTAAATACAAAAGTTTAGTTTGTTTCCACACTTTTAGGCCTACAGTTTGTTTCTTCATCTCTATGTTCTTGTAACAGAATTACATGCACTAGAGTAATTTTAGATAAAAGTGCATGTTTGGGTTCAAGTTACATTGAGGTTATGGCACAATGATGTTTACATATTCTTTGTTTGTAGGATTTTTTTTTCTTTTCTTTTCTTTTCCCTTTCTCTTCTTTTCTTTCATTTTTTTCTTGTCCTTAGGCTGTATTTTCATGTGTTATATGTGTGGGCAATATTTCATCTCTGTTTCACTTCTGTGCTTATACAGGAAATTGTATTTAAGTATCATTACCAGTGAGGTGGAATATATTTTCCCTTTTATATGTAATGTATTATTTTCCTTTTACACAGAATCATGCTATGGGTTTATAAGAACATGATACTGCATTTAAAGGCCAAGTTACTCTTATTGCCTGATTTTTAACTCAATAGTTGCATTATTCATAAAGATGAATTATTAGTGTGTTATTCAGCAACTAGAAGGATTTATAGCTAGTTATATTTCTGTTGTGGTTTTTTGTCATAAATATAATTTATTTTGTTACTTGGTTGTTTGACTTGACAAAGTAATACTGCATTATTTATAAACCTAAAAGGCCATGTATACACAAACATTAGCACCAAATTTCATTATAGCTGCCAGTGACCAGGTTAGTGAACACCACAGATTTTCTGTGTTGGGATTGCAGTTCTCAGCAAGTTTACTGGGAAAGAAGTTGCTGATCATGCTATCCTTGTTACTCATATTTCATAATATTCATTATTGACATATACGAATTCACAGGTGCAGCCAAGGTCATATGTTTCTTAACACTGGGATCAGGGATGGATGGCAACCTAGGAAAAGATGTTTTTTACCCAGTGCTAATGGGAGCTTCATGCACTAAGATGGATCACACACTGGGCGAATTCAGCTACTCAAGGGAAAATTAGGAGCATGTAATTTTCCCTATCTCTTTGTGTTTGGCTAAAGCATATATACTTATAAAATGAACGAGGCTAAAATGTGACTTCAAGCCTACTTTTGAATGGCTGTAGCTCCGCAATCCTTGCAGCAATGGCCAAACAAGCTAAGAACTGTTTAGTGCAAACAACTTGCAGTGGGCTCAGCATGTGTGGCATAGGTGTACATTCCACCCTAAAAAGAAGTCCAGCCATGCCATGGCGTATATATACATGCCACCCATTGGCAAAGAATTAGTGAATGAAAGAGTGAATGAAAGAATCCACATGTTTTTAATGAATGAAAGAATATATTAATTGCATGCCCAAGATCTTAGCTTAAAGATTAGCTGGAAAAGATATTCTCTTTATGAAATATTGAGTAATACACAATGTAATCTGTTTATGGAACTATTAAGTTACAATTATCAACAAAAATGGCAAATCAGTAAGAAATAAAAAACAGTAAATGTAAGGAAGATGAAGATCTTGTGAATTTATGCATCGTATATTAAGTCCATTAGTCTACAGTCCACTGTAAGTCTTGAGGGCAAAGGAAAACTCATAATATCTTCTACTGTTCCCTTTCAAAAGATAGATCATCATCCTTAAATGAATGCCTGAGTCCATGGCTATGGTCTAGACTTTGTAACAGTTTCGAAGGTCTGTATGTGTTTTTGTGGCTATAGCTTGTGGCATGATGGTATGTAACCATGGGAAGTCATATCTTGTATATAAACTATGAATATGGTTTCACCTAGCTATTTCAATGATTTTATATTATTTTCTGTTGAACATGTGCTATAATTCAGATGTATTTCCTCTCCTTTAATTCCCCTCCAGTGTCTAATACAGTTGAACACTGTGTGATGATGTCCAGTTAACATTATTTTTGTTTTCACTTGCAAGTGAAAAAATACATTTTAAACTCCTGTAACACCAGACAGGCAAAACTATATTGTACTTTTATTGCAGACATGAAATTTCACTTACTGTTTCAGTTAAAGCTGTGCTTTTCTGAAATATAACCCCAATGCTAAATGAGGTACGATAATGACCTAAATTAGTGTTATGTATATAATGTTTTATTTTCACTGACAATAATTTTTTTGTTGATTGAAGTATAACACTTGACAAATGCTTCTCAGACTCTCATCACATTTATAATGACTAACCATAAATGTCTGCATCCATACATAAAAAATATTATTTACAGTGATCACTATACCTGTGTTGCCAGACATCACCAATGAAGACCAGGAAATGTAGAGAAATATATAACCACAACTGCACATGTTCAAGTATACACAGTGATTATAGCTAAGCAATTACTCTTGCCTTACATACAAGGGTTATATATATATATGTATATCTCGGCTTGTTTTATGTTAAATATTTGTTTTTGTACGTAGGAGGATACCACCGTATGTAAATGTTCATAATATATCCTGAGATGGCCTTAGACTTCTAAATTTCTTGCCCTTGATGCCGTGTGTATCTGAACTCTACTCTAGAGGTGGGTTGGTCTCTCTCAGAGATAATTATCAGTAAGCCTGTTTCATGAAGACTAACCATCCCTTCAAGCACTATATGGGTGATGTCATGTTGAATAAAAAATAATAGAATATGAATGTTTTTTTTCTTACCAACTTTTATGTATCTATCATAGAGATATGTGAACACTTTTTAAAAATTGGGCTTCTATGTAAGTAAATAAAATGTTCACACGCAGAGAGATAAATTAGTAAATTTTGTGCATTATCTACACACACGCACACCCATAACTTCAACTACACATGCACATGTAACCAAGGTCTATATACTTATAGACCTTCAATGCAACCCCAATCCCATGTCTGTTGTTGACATGAGGGGTTAATTTTTGCACAGTCTTTTCTTTTTTCCCTTTCCTTTTCATTCTCTTCTCCAATTCCTTCTATTTACTTCCTGAGATGTGAGAGTTGTGTTGAAAGGATATAAAGCTGGTTCTGTACCAGTCATGAACGGCCTGGGGGAACCACAGGCAATGGATTCCCGTTTAATTGTTTAGCCCTTACCCCTCAAAGGGAGCCTGAGGTGTGAACTGTTTCTCTCCCCAACATACTCCAAGCTTACCATGGCCAGTAATAAGACTGCACCTGTATTAGGGGCGCTGATGCCCCTTTATCAAATAGCCCTACAGATTTATATATCCCTGATTCAACCCCAGGATCTCCTCTGAACACTGCTACTATTATCCTCTCCTCCATATCACCTTCAGTGCAAATCATCCACCCAGGTCAATACTCATTCCTCCTCTCCCATCATCCACTACTTCATGTCCACTACTACCCCATCCTCCTAAGCACTCTTTCTCTCAACACCACTCCAATATACTCTGTTTAGCC
Organism: Penaeus chinensis; assembly: GCF_019202785.1. Lineage (NCBI taxonomy): Eukaryota > Metazoa > Arthropoda > Malacostraca > Decapoda > Penaeidae > Penaeus > Penaeus chinensis. The sequence goes on from NC_061835.1 coordinate 2,126,701, forward strand.
CAACCAAAGATAATATTTTTTTCTTAATCCCCTCAATAGCCCCTTACTCCGACTACATTCTCCTCTTCCAGCAATGCCTCCAAAAACAAGTAGGCAGAGTATCCTTCTGCAGCCACCCTGATCGTTCCCACCTTTTCACAGTTACATACACATCCCAAGCTGAAGCATTATCAACCCTAATTGACTTCACTGGCAAACACATTCCTGCCCTGCCTCGTCCCTCCCAAAACTGCCTCCATCTTCCCAGCAAACCAATCCCTGTCAATGACACCGATTGTTGGGGGCCCTAAGGTATAGACAGTTTTTTCTCCCCACTTATTTCAGTTACACCATGGCCAATAGTGAAATTTTTTTTTGCCCTTATTAGGGGTATTAAGGCTTGCCCCTTCACCAACGAGCCTATCTAAATTTGATTTTCGTGGTTTCCTCTGCTGCTCCTTTGACCACGGCTCCGACCATTGATACTAATACCCCCTCCTCGATGTTTGTTACAAACGCTATCCATTCCGAATCATCCACCCAGGTCATTATTCAGAAGATACCCCTTCCCTTCTCCGACCGTCCTCCACTCCATCTACTACAGCACAGTCTTCTTCATTGTCTACCTCCTCCTCCCTTTTACTACTCATCCTTATTCTCCTCCCGATTGTACTACCTCTCTCCATACCACCCCATCTTCCTCCCGCCCTCGTCCTTCTACTGCTTTCACCTCTACAAACCTTTTGAGTACCCTTTTTGACCCAGCCAAGTGGGATCAAGTCTTTATGATTCCCGCTACAGCCCCCACTTGACAATACCTTTCTCTTCCAACAATATATTAAAAAACAAGTAGGTAAAGTTTCCTTTCGCATTCGTTCCTTCTGAGCCTGAAGCTCGTACACTATCTACCCTGACGATCTTCACTGGCAAACCTATTCCTGCCTAACCTCACTCCTCCCTTAATATCTGTACCGGAACTATTTCCGTCTCTCCGACTGATTGTTCTATCTACGACAAGGACTGGTCAGAGAGTGAAAACGACCTGATCGAATGCCTCGTCGACTATGATGCAGTGGCAGTCCAGTGCTAAATTATGCCTCCCAGAGGCCAGCGTAAGTCCTACACCAATATTGCCATGATTAGCTTCCGTAGACATGAGCTCCCCCATGAAGTTTACAGCACATTTATTTCTTCTAACCATTAACCATTATACTGGCGGAGAGTCCCTCCCTGTTCTAACCATTTCAACTCCCTCCGCCCCGTCAATGTCAGAATTGCTGACGTCTAGGCCACCCGCCAACCACTGCCGCCCCACATCCCGTGCCCTCTTATGTCCCCAACCTGGCCATGACCGACCAAACCGACCTAACGCATTTCTGCCAATAGGTGGGTCCGATAACGCATTTTACAGGGGCTGCCCTACAGGCAACTTTCGAATTCAAACTTGTAAAGTAAGGCCAGACATGAAGCACGAGGATTTTCTTTTACCCCCTACTCCAGTACTGTCCTTTCGCTCTGCCCCTCCCTCCCTCCTAAGATGTTTCTACATCTCCCCCAGTATCTCTTCTTTATCCTACTTCTATCCCCTCGTCTCCCAGTCAAATTATTTTGCCACTAAATCCAAACATCTCAATCTCCACCACTATTCCAAACACTCCAATATCTACTTCCCCATTACCTACCCCTCTTCCTCCTCGCTCAGCTCATCTCCCAAGACAAACTAAATGTTCCACTCCATCTACTGCATTCTCTCCTACACCAGCCTCTCTCCGCCCCTCAAACGTCTCCCCTCTTCCCCCCTCGTTAGAAAACCTTGTATCTCATATATCCCCAACCAACTCCATTTAAAAAATCTCGAAGTCAGAAGTATCTAATGATGACAATTTTTTTTTTTTTTTTTTTTACTTCTAATCCATCCTCCAATCTCTCTGCTCCCATTCCCTCTACACTCAAAATAACTGTCGACATCCATTCACTCTCCTCCTTATGTTCCTCAGCACCTCCCCTTCCTAACACATCCCATCCCCCCTGCTTCATCTACATCATCCCTTCTTCCTTCCCCATTATGCCTTCCGCTTACGGTTACTGTGACCCTGTCACAGTAACCGGAGAGACTGGAGATTCTTCCCGGTCCCTCTCCATCAACCATGGCCGCAGTCCTTGGTCCCGCTTCTCCCTCACCGACACTGTCACCAACCTATCTTCCCTGTCCTTGACCGTCCACCAGCAACAATACCTTGGTTTCGGTCTTTCCTTTGCTCTCCGTCCTCACCTCCTTACTACATTTTTATATAGTGGTGTGCATTTTTATATAGTGGTGTGTGACCTTTTGATGTCTAGCACATTCATTTTGCTTTGTAGCCATTAACCATCCCCTGTTTAACTATATAGCTATCATCCTTCATGGGAACCCTGAGAGGCGAACCATTTCTCCAACCCAATGATGATTTTGTACCTTTGGAACTAGGCTTGCTGACATTAACTTCTCCGGTTCCCCGAGCCCTGGCTCTCCTTTGGTGACAACTCTGAACGCTGATACTACTACCACTTCGATACTTGCTGTCAGCTCAGTCCATTCCAAGTCGCCTAACCAGGCTATTACCCAACTTCGGAAAACATTGCTTCATCCGTCGCAATATCTTCCTACATCTACACTACATCTTCCCATCCTCAAGGCTTCTTCATTTTCAACCCCTTCAGTTATTATCACGCTTCACCCTTATTGTTCACCTCCCCGTAGTACCACCTGACTCACCACTCCCTCTTCTTTTTAGCCCAGCAACGTGGGATAATTTTTCTTTTGTGATCCTCCTATTCTGACGTCTCTAAAACAAGTAGGCAGAGTTTCTTTCCGCAGGCCATTCCGATCGTTCACGCCTTATCACAGTTAAGGCCTGTTCACACGAGAGGGCACGAGTAGAGATGACGTCACGGGCGGACCAACTACTGGGTAAACAAGTAGTTACTTCGTTTCTCGCCCGTGACATTATCTTTACATCGCCCACCCCTGTGACCGCCGAACATCCCCGCTCGTGTCGAAAAGCTTTACAATCCGACTCCCAAGCTCGTGCCTACCCTGACTGACTGACCTCACCTGGCAAACCTATTCCTTCTCAGCCTCATTCATCCCTTAATACTAGAACCGGAACTGTTTCCATTTCCCGGGCTGGTTGTCATAGTGCTACACTGTTCCCCCCCAGAGGCCGTCGAATGTCTTACACTAATACTACCTTCTGTGACCTCACCCTTGAAGATTATATTGGAGTCCTGTCCGACGATATCGATCGCTCCCTCGTCAAATGTTGGCGTTTTGTCCACCCTGATAAGCACTGTCGCTCCACAGCCCGCTGCCCTCTATGTGCCCAACCTGGCCAGGGTCGTTTAAACTGCTCTGCACAATCACGCACGTGTGCCAATTATGGTGGCTCCCATAATGTATTTTGTAGGGGTTGCCCTACCAAGTTCTAGTCTGTTTCAATTTTGTCTGTTCTTACGCAAAGCCAGACAGGAAGCATGCCGACGAGGTTTTTCTCTTGCTCCATACTCCAGTGCTGTCCTTCGCTCTGCCCTCCCTCTTCTCTCCAGAACGTTTCTACATCCCATTCTAAATCCTTCAGTCTCTGCTCCCATTCCCTGTACATTCAAACGGACTGCCGCCATCCATTCATTATCCTACTCTTCTTCCTCCACCACCCCTTCTTCCCACGCCCTCCCAACACCCCCCCCCCCCTGCTTCATCTACACCAAAGGATAGGAATAGCAAGGAGGGAAAGGGAGTCCCCTCCGCTCCCTTCTGGCTACATACGTGACTCCCTTTTGTCACAATAGTGCCCTTCCCCGATTTCTCCTCCTCTTGGCATTCGACCCCAGGCTTAACTCCTTGTGACATCATACCCGCAGTCCAATTCTCCTTTAGAATTTTCGGCTTGGTTGTATGACCATGGGATTTAGGGGCAACCCCTGCCAATGTCGACTAGTCTGTCAGCAAGCTCACTCCCTCTGATGCCAATGTGGCTGGCGACCCAGTTAATGATTATTCTTCTACCCTGAGCAAGAATTCTCTGCGCTATGGTAAGCACAGTGGTCAGGAGGTAGATGTTGTCTTTGGGTGAGCTGTGCTGAAGACAGTCAATGGCTGCCCTGGAGTCTGTATGTATGACCACATGTCCTTCCCTCAGGGACGCGTGGGCTAGGGCTCCCATGATTGCAACTGCCTCTGTCTGTAGCGAGGAGGCGTTGTCTGTTACCTTCATGGATTTTGTGGCATCCCTTGCTGCAAAGCCGGCGCCTGCAGTGTGGCTCAAAGGATCGACTGATCCATCTGTGAAGTATGTTCTACTACCCGGAGGAGTGATGGCTGCAATGACCCTCTCGGCTTCTGCCTTTAGACTAGGCGTGGGGTATTGATTCTTTCTCATTGACAGGCTCATCATAGATAACTCTATCAAGGTTTGTGCCCACGGCGGGGCTTCGATAAAGTCAGGGTGGGGGGAGTCCATGCCCTTAGCAAGTAGTTGTTGCTTGAGCTGATAGCGTATCAACACCCTGGCTGTGTGAGACAGGCCAGGAGCTCGTTGTCTTGTTCTAGGCGTCTGACTATTTTTTGTCTTAGGCTTGTGTTCTGGGAGCCTGGATCATCTTTGACAGGAACTGTGCTGCCAATAGATCAATTCATGAGTCCAGGGGGGGAAGGTTTGCCTCCATCAGGAGGTTGAGGACCTTCCTCCCCCTTGGGGCACCCAGAATGATCCTGGCAGCCTCATTTTGAACTGTCTCTAATTTGTCTTTATATTTTTTCTTTATGGCAATCAGATCGACAGAGGTATAGTCCACAATAGGCCGGACGGCATGTACATAGAATGCTCTTAGTACTTTGTGTCGGGCTCCTATGTGTCTCCCAGTTATTGCTCTCATGACAGACAGTCTTGCTTTGGTTCGGTCAACCAGGTACTGGACCTCCTTCTGGAAGGAGAGGGTCCGGTCAATCCTTAACCCAAGGTATTGGAAGTCCTGGACCCATTCCAAGTCCATTAAGTCCATTCCCTAGATTTTCAGGCTTGTGCCTTGAACATTGTGTCTCAGGGCCATGGCTTTTGATTTGGCTGCAGAGATCTTTAGTCCTGTCCTACAAAACTCCTCAGATACAAGGTCCAGACAACGCTGGGCTTTATTTAGGCAGTATGGTCCAGTGGAGGTGATTGCAAGATCGTCTGCATAGGAGATGATCTTGCACCCCACAGGGAGGTGTATGTTGAGGATACAGGATATTAGGGTGTTAAATAGGGCTGGACAACCCCACCCTATGGCGTTCCATTTTCTAGTGGCATGTGCTGTGATAGGTGACCTTGGAATCTGACTCTGGCTGTTCTGTTCCTGAACTAGTCACCTATCTAAGCCAAGAGCTTTCCTCTGATTCCCTTCTGGATCAGGCTCTCCTGAATTGCAAGTGGACTTACTAATTCAAAAGCCTTCTCCAGATCTAGGAATACAACCACAGATGTGCCAGTGCTGATTGTGCTTAAGAGCGTGGCTATACTGTGTGCTGTGCTGGAGGTGTTCATTTGGGGGTCCCATTTTCCATTGGAGTCGGTTTAGTACCATCCTCTCGGCCGTCTTGGCCAGACAATTGAGGAGAGAGATAGGGCAGTACTTCTCTGGCTCCTTTGGTTTTGGGATGGGAACTATGGTAGCCCTCTTCCAGTTCTGGGGTATAGTGGAAGTTTCCCAGGACTTGTTGATGAGTTGCAAGAGTGCAAGCTCACCTGCTAGCCCTAGGTGGGAAATGATGGGGTACGGAAACCCATCAGAATCCGGGGCTGAGCGAGAACTGTTTTTGTAGGTTTTTCTTAGTTCCCTCGGGGAAAAGATAACATCTGAGTTATCGGGTTTGGCTGACCTTTCTCTGATATGAGCAACTCTGTCTGGTTGTAGGCATTCTTTTCTTGCCCTCAGTTCGGCTGGCAGACTGTTGCTGCTTGTTCTCGCAGAAAACTCGTGCGCCAGTCTGTTTGCCTCTGATTGGGGGTCATGATATGTGCACCTCGGGGATGAGCGGCTGGTAGCTCGCCTGACCCATTGCCATAGCTCTGAAAGGGTGGTTTGGTGGTCGAAGAACTAAGGCCATTCCAACCACTTTTCCTGCCTGACTCGATTGGCAGTTTTCCTTGGCATCCCTGACAGCCTCCCTTAGGAGGTCTAGGTTGTCAGAGGTTCTTTGCCTTCGGAATTGTTTTCAGCACATGTTTACTCTGTGGTTGACCTCCCTAACATCGTCATTAAAGTAACAGGCGTCTTTGTGACTCCTGAACCCAGGCCGAGTTTTAGGTATGGTCAGGGAGAATCTTGATTTATAGCATTGATAAGTCTGGCTTCAAGAAATTCCACATTTTCACTTTGTGGGGGTTTATTGCATCTCAGACAGTGGGCCAAGGCGTTTAAAAACGCCTGCCAGTTAACCTTGCCTGTTTTCCACCTTGGATTTGGTTGTGTTATTTGAGTCATACTGTGCCTGGGGTTTTCTTTTGCCACCAGGAGGCACATATGGCTTCAGGGTGACTGCCGTGGTCTGGGCCTTGCATGGGTCGTCAACTTTAGTATCTGTCTGTGGGGGATTTTTAGTTTGTTTTTCCATGTATTGGACAGTTACTTCATCCTCTCACGCCCCCACCCACCACAGAGTCCAACAAGGGGAAGCTGAATGTTAGAGCCAGTGTCTAACAGCTACAGGGGTGGTGAGAGGATATACGCAGTTAATAGCCATTATAACGGCACTCACGGACCAGCGTGAGTGCCAACGGCGCTCACACTGAAGAAAAAGGGGCACCTACCTGCCTATTCGTTTTCATGCGAAAAAACTTAGAGTCTGCTATACCAGTCCCTAGCAAATAGAATGGCAACTATCTGCACACCGTAAGGCAGGCACACTAAGACCCCCCAGACACACCCTCCCCTGCGGGAGGTTAAGGTCTCCCCACGTCCGAGTACGAGCCCGAAGATGGGGACCAATTCACCAGAAGGTGCGCATAGAGTTATCCAAATGCCGAAAAATGCGTATAGGAAAGAATTGGCTATAGGACACGAAGCTAATTAGAAACAATTAGAATCGCAGCAGCAACGAAGGGTGAGTACGAAACGGCCAGGATATCACGCAAGGGCCAAGATCGAGTTTGCTGTGGGGGAAGCACAATACATCTGTTTAAACCACCCAAGCAAAAACCTTGACACCGAGAGGTCCTGAGAGTCCTTGGTATTTTCTGACCGAGTGCCAACCGCTGCGCCCAGTCGAACACCTTTTCCGTGCGGTTCCTCTAATCCCTCTGAATCAACCACCCAAAGGCTGATTCACCGCAGGGAGAGAGGAGAGGAATATCCTTTCAAGGTGGATCCTGTGGCAGGCGTTGCTCAGTGACGAGACCTTACTTATATAGACATTGTCTCTAAAGAAGGGGTAGGCAAGTCTTATCTGATTAGAACCAATAGAAGCTGGGAATTGTTGCCCTATCGGCCAGCCCTTCTCATCGGACTGAAGAAGCGTAACATTTTTTGCCTGCTATCTGAACCAAGGTTAAAGGAACCATCTCTTTCTTGAGTTATTAAGCTAGAGCCTTTAAATGTATACCCTCTTATTCTTGTTCCCGTCAATAAAAAGTCTCGCCTGTATAGCACCAGCTGGCAGACCACCAGAATCATATTCTAAATCACTCATTTTGATTTTGATTAGAATCACGCAGAATATTGAGTGGTCAGTCGGACGAACGGTCGAAACGAGCAGAACCTGTGGATGTGAAGGGTATCAATAAAGGCTGCAAGGACCTTCAAAGAGTGTTGTGAAGCCAGGATTAAACTTAGCATTAGAATGAGATGGGGATACTAGAGAAGGTGAATCCTTTGTACATGTGACAGAATGTCTATTTACCAGTTTAGGACCCTGACTAGTTTCGTTTCTCTTAGGCCGCTTTCACACCAAGATGACAAGTGGCAAATGACACATGGCGCAAGATGGCACCATCGGAGGTTGACATTATTATTGCTGTCCTAAATCATAATTAATCTTGTGACAATTATCTGTCATTTGAAGGGATAAAGTGGATGACTTCGGGATAGAATTTGAGGGAAATCTTTTCCAATAACCTGAAAATACATGTAAGGAAAAATATATTGATGATTTTACCAATGTGATGTATCATACAAACATTTGTATTTCCCCACAGTTTGTACAAATGTTATGTTGATTGGTTCATTGTATGGAAGAGGCATATTTGTGCACGAGAACAAGTTTTAACACCAAGATGGCACGTCACATGTCATCTGAAAACGAACGCACGGAAACATATGAAACTTTTTACACAAAAGTGGCATGGTACGTCACATTTGCCGTGCGACCTGCATACCAAGGTAAGATTAGACTTAGATTGCATTTTTAGGCATGTGACCTACCACTTGAGAAAGTTGTCAGATTTTAATGGAGCTTTTACATCTAAAGTTATTATTAGCCGAGTTAATAATAATAATAAAAAAAAAGTCATATAACATATGATATAAGAAAGGAAAACTTTTGGAAGTATGGTATGCAGAGTAGTTTTGAAATGTCTAGAAAGGCTTTGCTCACCCAGGGAGCGAGGCTTTGGTTGAGGGCGCTTTCACACCAAGGTGGCAAGTGATTTTATGTTATTTATATGTGAAGCGTGCTTAATGCCTTAGTGTTTATATAAAAGAAAAAACCCTGTGAAAGCTTTGGATTTTACATATGCCTTAAAAGAGCATCCGCCTGCTGTCGTCGTACAATCTGGAACAATAAAACAACTAGCTGGTGAAATTACATTTCCTCAGTTACATCCACTTTTTTTTTTGCCGTCTGGTGTCGAATTCATAAACTATCAGGTAACCATCCCCCACCCAGCCCCCCGTCATCCATATTCGAGATAATCTCATCTCTGTTCCTCTCTTAAGTCGGTAATAAACTGGGTAACTATTTCAGCCAGGTCAGTAGTGGCCCTCACCTTTCTCCGCACTTTTCTTTCATTAAGACCACCAGAGAACACACTCTTCTCCCTGTCCTTTGACGAGTCATATAGTGCTCCTTTTTCATCCTCTGAACTTCATGCTGCTTTACATGCCCTGGCAGTAGTCATTACCGTATGCTCCGACATCTTCCATCTTCCTCTCTGTCTTCCGGTTAACTATTTTCTACCACATTTGGACAACAGGAAAAACAATTCCTCCTCATGAAGCCTATATTCTCCCCTTCTTGAAACCCAATAAACTGGGTACCCTTCCTCAAGGTTGCCACCCCATCACTCTAATTAGCTGTTTGATCTGCTTTGCTGCTTTCCAACACCTATCCTCCCTTCCCAGACCTCCTAACCTGCTAGACATCCTTAGGGAATCCACCATATTCTCCACAGACAACCTGCTTGCCTTCCTCACTTGCATACAATCCTTCACTTGATTTATTTCCCTCTTTGCTTATACCTTCCTTAATCCTTTGACATCCTTTCCACCTTAACACATCTTTACCTTTTCTAATACCAATGTTGGCATATTCATTAACTCACCCCATTATCCACCCTCTCCAATACTATGCATTCCTACATTTATTTTGCTTTTTAGCCATTAATCCAATGCCACTGGGGAAAATGAATAAAAAATTGGGAAAAATGCTGTGCTTAATTTTCATTTTTTTTTGTGAAATGTCACATATATGGCTCTGCTAGTGCTTAACCTTACCTGATTTCACCTTTCCTTGAATTTTTTACTAGTGCTATGAATATCGATGGTGTTATTTTTATTATAAACATTATAATTACTATGTTATAAACATAAGTAACAGCAAAATAAGATAACATAAAATATTTTCGCAAATCAAACAAAAGGGTGAACGGGTGAGACAGGCAGTACTTGTAATTGGCTCATTGGTGACTTGGTACAAGTGTAGCCATCTATGTGTAAAAATAATTAAACAAGTAAACTCACAGTGGGCATGGCATACACGTACACGTCATGCCCGTTGGCACTGGATTAACCATTAGCCATTATTAAGAACACATATAGTATCAATTACAAGTGTTCTTACAGTAGTGCTACAAGTTACATGATACAGGGTCTGGCTTCCGGTTTCTCATGTGTTTCATTGACAGCAGTAGGTAGGTATGTATGGTCCAGAGAGCATACTCAAAGCCCCAGTTTTAACAATAACTAATAAATTGCTTGAAGCTGTTCTTCAGGTTTATGATCATAGTTTGACATGGTATAACTTCACAGATTGATGTGGACAGTCTTCCATTACTTATATTTGTAGAATCACAAAATCATCATGCCCCTGGAATTTTTAATGGAATTAGTTACTTGGGTAAACCATGACAATTGTGCTATAATACTGTTATTTTTGAGGCCATCCTCAAATAAAATGATATCCAGGAGATATAGTTCATCGTCTTGTTTCTAAAATGTGTACGGGTTAATTCTCAACTAAGATACGAAGGAAGAAAACTGTTTTGCAAATATATGTTACTTTGGGTTACCCATAGTTTCAGTATATTATGCAAGTTTAAACATTTGAAGTACCCAAATTTATTTCGGGTGTGATTTTAACATAATGTTTTATCTACAAACAAGTGGATTTTGAGACATTCCATTAATAAATATTTGTTTTATTAATAATATTGCCAACTACAGTGGAGACAAGAATAGGAACAGTAATGGGGAGGAGGTGCTAGTAAAAATATCTAAGATTATTATGGTGAAAAGTTGATAATGATTATGGTCATGCTTATAATGATAAATCAATGATGATAATAAAAGTATGATAAAAAGATGATGATGGTTTTGGCTGTTTACTTTAATGTCTTTAATTGATGAGACTTATAACAATCATTAAAACAAAATGATTATGGTTGTGCTTATCCTTACAATAATAATAATAATAACAACACTAAAAATAGTAACAATAATGATAAAAGTAATGGTAATAATAATAATAATAATAATAATAATAATAATAATAATAAACTATATCAGAAAGAAAGAAAAAAAAAAAAAAAAAAGACAATAACAGTGACACTGATAAATTAGTAAATATAATACTAAAAAAAAAAAAAAAAAAAAAAAA
>NC_061835.1:2142786-2150286 GCF_019202785.1 Penaeus chinensis
TGTATACACACACACACACACATATGATATAGATACATATGATTATATATATATATATATATATATATATATATATATATATATATATATATGATAAATATATATCATATATCATATATCATATATCATATATCATATATCATATATCATATATATATATATATATATATATATATATATATATATATACATACATATGATATATATATATACATACATATGATATATATATATACATACATATGATATATATATATACATATATGATATATATATACATATATGATATATATATATATATATACATATATGATATATATATATATACATATATGATATATATATATACATACATATATGATATATATATACATATATGATATATATATATATATATATATATATATATATATATATATATATATATATATATATATATATATATATATATATGACACTGAGAGATTTCAGATACCGTCATTGTGTGATATACATGCATGTATGCATACAAACATACATACATACATACATATATATATATATATATATATATATATATATATATATATATATATGTGTTGTTGTTGTCTTTCCAGTTTCTCAATATCATAACTATAATGATGCCTACATTTTTATTAAAAATAACAATATAAGACCACACTTACCCCAAGGTTTCTGCCAGCATTGAAATCTTTTTTCTTCTTGTCAGCTTCTTTCTTTTCTTTATCCTCTCTTTCTTTGAGCTTCCTCTTCTTCCAAGCCAAGAATGTCTCTAAGGTAACTTTGGTGGTATCGGAACCCAGGGCTGCCCGTTCACGATCCACCAGCTCTTCTAGACTGATTTCTTCCTTTTCCTTCTCCATTCTCTTTCGATCCTAAAAAGAGAGTACGCATTAAAAATACACTTCTTTTCTTATAATTCCCCCCTTTCATCAGAAACTTTATTGTCTCCTCATAATCCATATGGGACAGAAAGTTCCATGCAAGCAATAAGATTCAAGACATTCTTACCTTCTTTAAGATAAAGCCTGGTGGTAAAGCATGACGGAACACACACGTGTCACCATTGGGACATTCCCAAAACCAGCCATATTTTGAGTTTTCAACTGCATCTAAGAAGTGTTTGCAAACCTAAAAATAAAAGAAAATATTAGAAAAAAGAATGAAAGAAACATTTATTTTACTGCTACACAACTCTTTCAAAGAGAAATAGAACACTTGACATTTTCCACATTTCAAAATAAAATTGGCTTAACCCCTTCACGACGGGTCACGTCTCTGGACATCATAACAAACCGCTCGAAATGTGGCGTGTGGCTGTACGCCACGGCAGCGCGCCAAAGCGCTCCGAGGCGGTGATTCGGCTTGATGTACCGAACTCCCGCGCTCAAAGTCGGCACGTTGCCATTGATCGCCAGAGCATAGAGTTGTTTTTTTTTTAGTTTTCTACACCCGTCACCAAGGGGTTAACCAGAAAGATAACTTACCTTTTCAGATGTAGGCCTATTCTTGAGTTTACCTTGTTTCTTCTCTACCATTTCTAACAAGGCAGCTTGGTCCAGAAGTCCACCTGATTCTTCATCTCTCAAATCAACATAAGCACTGCGTTTCTCAGACTAGAAAACAAAGAAAAATGCTTATTTGTATTACTAATTCTTAATCAGCAACTAAAGTTCTAACAAATATATAGGAAATCATGTAGTACAAATAGCTCACTCTATAAAAATTATATAATATACAAAAAGTATCAGTTAAGACCAATAAAAATCTTTAATTATTCAACCATTAAGAGAAAAGGGAATATTGTGGGGGTCAATACCTTGCGTTCAACCTGGAGGTCATGAGAAAATTTACATTTAGCTCCCTTTCCACACTGGCCCTGCTTGAAGAATGCACACAAGATGGATTTGGGATCACTACCTGCAAATGAAAACATAATTCATAAACCAATACCCTTCCACTTCTGGCATGTGTACCCTTTACATACAATATCATCTGAAGACAAAGAAACCAACAAAAGTGACATGTGAGAATTGGCTTTAATACAGGACATATAGCACTATAGAAATGTGTAATAGAGAAAAGAGTAAGGGGGGGGGGGGTTAGTTGATGATTAAATGTGCTACATTTCAAAAGCCTTCTAGTGGTTCAGGAAGATCCCATTTGGGTGGGCTTAACAAGGTATTGAAAATGTTTGTAGAGGTGGGGTAGTAGAAGGACAGGGACGAGTGGAAGAGTGTGGGAGTAGTGCTGATAGAGGTAGTACTGTGGAGAAGTGAACACCAAGTTTGTGGAGCAACAATAAGGGAAGATAGGGTAGTTGAAGAAAGTTGTGTGCGTGTGTGTGTGTGTGTGTGGGGGGGGGGGGGTTAAGTAGTGGATGTTAGGAGAGGAGGATTGTTTTCTGGAGATTGAGTATTGACCTGGATGGATGATTTGGCCTGGACTGAGGTGAAAGTAGATATTGAGGAGGGGGTAGCATTCAGTCATAGGTCAGAGGAGAGCCTGGTGTCAGGGAATTTAAAAATCAAACCTGTGGGGCTACTTGCTAAAGGGGCAAGCCTCAATGTCCCTAATAATGGTACAAAGTCTTCATTACTGGCTATAGTAAGCCTAGAATATGTTGGGGAGAGAAATGGTCCCCCTTTCAGGGTCCCCTTGAGGGGTAAGGGCTAGACAATTAAACATGACTCCAAAACTGTTCATAACTGACTTTCAGACCTTAGTAAGTGGATAGTAGAAGAGGTTGGAGAAGAGAAAGAAACCAAAAGCAGTAAGGGAAAAGATCATGCAAATTTAGCTGAGTCAAGGGCTGAGGCCTAAGGCAGGAGTGATCCCCAACATTGGGTACCAGTCTCCATTTCCTAAGCCCCCCCCCCCCCCCCAGCAACAATGGGCATGGGATGGGGGGAGGGGGGTAATAATGACAATGATGTTGATTATAATAATAATTATCATTGTTACTATAATAATACTCAAAAGCAAAAACAAAACAAAACAAAACAAAACAAAAAACACATCTATATTTATCTATCTATAATAACCAATTATCCTCACAGTAATAGCAATGGCAATAGTAGTAAGTCTTATAATAACAGTGATCTTAAGAATTATTATAATGACCAGATATATGTTGTATATGTTTATTTGTGAAACGATAGGATCAATAAAGAGCTCATGTAATCTAGAGGAGTTTGTCCTTGAAACCATATTAAATTTTCTATACTTCTCAAGGTCACTGAAGGGAGTAGGAGGGCATTGCATTTTCACAATCCAACTTATATCGATTATAATAACAAACTGTAATATACAATGATTTAAGGGCTTTCATAAACAAAGGGTTAGTCATCATAATTCCAAGTCTTATAAAGGTCTTACTAAGCACTAGCAAAATCAATAGGTATGATCAAAACTGGACAGATTTAGATAAATATGTATTCATTTAATATTATTTTAGTCATAAGTTATATCATATGATAATATATAATTTAAGCATGTAGCCATTTGAAGAAGTAAAGAGAAATAATAATAATAATCACCATGGAGTCAAATCACAGGCTTCCTGATTCTCACCTATTCCTTGGATTTTAATTTCAAAAGGTTTCCATTTCTATTATCAACATCATTGTCATTTATGTAGCCTCTTATTATAGTAATAGGGGTGCCTCAGCGTTTGGATGTTTTGACACATTCTGACACATGCTGAAAACTGTATCCAACATATAACAAATACGTAATAAAATTATCTAATATTTTTCATTAATTTCATGCTAAATAATGGAGGTTAAATAACCCTCAACCCCAATACCGACAGGCATGGCATGTACGTACATGTCATGCCCACCGTAAGGTTACTTGTTAATTGTTTTAACCCCTTCACCGCTCGAAATGTGGCATGTGGCTGTACGCTGCGGCAGCGCGCCAAAGCGCTCCGGAGGTGGTGATTCGGCTTCATGTACCAAACTCCCGCGCTCAAAGTCGGCACGTTGCCATTGATCGCCAGTGTGTAGAATTTTTTTTTCTAGTTTTCTTCACCTGTCACCATGGGGTTAACACATAGATGGCTATACTTGTACTAAGTCACCAATGAGCCAAATACAAATACTGCCCGTCTCGCCTGTTTACCCTTTTCCTTGATTTATGAAAATATTTTATCTTATTTTGAATATATCATTATGGTAATGATAATGTTTATAATAAAAACACCACCGATATTCACAGCACTAGTAAAAAATATGTTTTTCCTGCCAATTCAAGGAAAGGTGAAATCAGGTAAGGTCACAAGGTCTACTAATTGACTCCATTGAGGCTAAGCACTAGCAGTTATCTACGTTCAGAGACATTTCAAAAGAATATAAAAAATGAGTACAGCCTTTTCCCCAGCGGCATTGGGTTATGTTAGTCACCCACCACATACTACTTTTTCTTTACCTTTCATAATCATTCTACCAATTTTTTGTATACTTAGGACAGTGTAGAGTGACTTACTACAAATTTCTATACAGCATTATTGCACATTTATTGATATATTACTTACATAAACTACTTGTAAAGAAAATAATAATAATAATAAATAAATAAATAAATGAATAAATAAAAGAAAAAAGTCTGTTAATTAGTAACATCCCTACACTCCAAAGGATTATTTCTGTTGTGAACGGCCCCAATGCAAATATCATAGTATCTGTAGTAGCTATTACTATATCATAATTAACAATAATAATAATTGAAGAGAGAGGTGGAGAAGGAGGAGAAGTAAAAGAAGAAGAAGAAGAAGAAAGAAAAAAGAAAGACTGATAAATAGTTGAAGAGGAGGAGGAGAAACATACATGCACTGGTAAACCAGCAGTTAATTATGAAGTAAGTGCTGGTAAAGGAGATGAAGAACATTTGGAATGGTAGGGGAAAGGAGGAGAAAAAACAGATACAATCATTTACTTCTGACGAAGTAAGAAGAGGGGAAAAGAGAAGTCACATCAAAAAGCTACAAATAAGAAAGGTTTATGTCCACACTGCAAAATTGTAAGTTTGTTGAAATTATCAACTCTGGTTATCTGTACAATATTTCCACCACTCAGTTTGTCTAACCTTTCGATGCACATTGCTGGACGGGTTTAAAAAGTTCATTGAGCTGTGCCAGTTCCTTCTTCTTGTCTTCCTTTTTCTTCATCTGAGCATCCCTCTCCTTTTCCATTTCCTTTGCTGTCTTAGTGCCGCCATGCTTAACCTGATGCTGTACCTGCTGGATGAAGCGCTGCTGTTTGGCGCCCTTCTTGTTCTTTATTCCGAAGGTCTTATCCTGCAACGAAAATCCACAATGAGCAACCTGTACAAGTACCTGGGCTAGAAAGTCTGAATCCCTTGTTTCAGTCTTGGTATTCATATAATTATTTATATGGTTTTGAATGTTCTAATGCAAAAACTATTTTAAGATTTCTTGTGTGATTATGACACCAAAATTTGATACATTAAGTTAATTTATTGCATAGCCAGCGGGTAATGCATATATACATATGCATACATACATATATATACACATCTTTATATGTATATATGTATATATGTATATATATGTATATGTATGTGTATATAAATATATAAACTATATATATAAATATATATATATATGTGTATATGTATAAATATACCTATATATATATATATATATATATATATATATATATATATATATATATATATATATATATATATATATATGTATATCTATCTATATGTGTGTGTGTGTGTATGTGTATATATGTAAATGTGTATCTGTATGTGTATGTGTTTATATTATATATTATATTATACTATATTATATATTAATATATATATATATATATATATATATATATATATTATATACATATATATTATATTATATACATATATTCATATATATTACACACACACACACACACACACACACACACACACACACACACACACACACACACACACACACACACACACACACACACACACACACACACACCAAACAGGTATATCTGCAAAGGCTGCATCTGTACAGTTGCCACCCGCAGCATCTGTGCTATGCCAACCTGGCACCATGGTAGATTGTAAAGGGTATTTAAATGACACCTTAAACATATGGTTTAGCAGGAGTAGTGAAACGGACGGTTGGCTTAACTTCTTTTATTGAGAAGCGTAAGCAACACAGATATTCACACGGATACAAGTCTTGGTAAGTCTTAGTGCTTGGTCTGCCCGGAGGGCGGGCGCGCTGGGGAGCGCTGCCCCGACAAGCAGTCAGCGGGTACTCTGTGAAGTGACTCTCTGAAACGGACTCTCCTGACCTAGGATATCCTGAGCCTTAAGTACTGGTGGGTGCGTGGGGCACGCCCTCTTTTGACCAGGGCGCCGGGTGTTTCCTCCGAGGCGCAAGGTCAGGTCAACCAGCTGCCCGGGCCTGTACATAGATGCCACCCGTGAACAGAGGGCTAAAATGTAATTTCACATGGAAAAGTAAGTATGTGTGTTGCAGATAGCATTCAGTATATGAAATGTTGCAGCACTATCACTAACTTTCATGTGGGAAATAATTACATGGGGCGATTAGTGGACTGAATGACAGTGTAAAGAAAGTGCTTACTTCTAGTTGCAATAATCAGATTATTTTGTAAATTCTTTATATATACTTGGACTATTTCCTCCTTAGTGCATGAGCTTGGGACTCAGATTTAATTGCGACAAGGCATGAATGATCAAACAATTGCGAAAGGAAACTTAGCCTTTTTGTTTTTGGAGATATTGTTGGAAGAGAATGGTATTGTCAGATAAGGGGTTGTAGGGGGAATCACAAAGAATCGATCCTACTTGGCTGGCCAGAAAGGATACTCAAAAGGTATGCAGAGGTGAAAGCAGTAGAAGGACAAGGGCAGGAGGAAGATGGGGTGGTATGGAGAGAAGTAGTACTATTAGGATGGCAATAAGGATGAGGTAGTAATAAATTAAATTTTCTGTAATTCAACCTGCCCTGCCTGTCATGGCCGCCAGGAATAGGAACCGGAGCATGGAAATACTGTCTTCCTGGGGATGGCACTCTACCAGTGATGGCTTATGGACAGTATAACCCACACTTGTCTATCAATGCAAATAATGCAAAAGACCCTTCCTAATGAGTAAAAGTAAACTTGGAATGTTTGTATATGCCATCCCAGTATCAATGGTTTAATGCTACTGAATTTAGCTTTTCCTTCATTTATCCTGTGGGACTTCAACCTTATCTGTGGGATGTGACATCCCTCAGAACTTTCTCAGCTCTATCTTGCAATTTTGCTTTGCAGGTTGGGGGTTAGGGGACAGCTGCTCCCCCTTTAGAGGAGTTTGGAGGGTGCATGCCCCTCAAAGTGATCAAAATGCACAATTAGCACACAATCACTATTGCCAAGGATACCTCATGACCTTTCTATCTATTGGGTCTTGTATTCTTGCTAATGTTGTCTAGTGCCAACCATAAACAGTACTAACGCACATTCA